>NW_026686500.1:0-1405 GCF_943735745.2 Anopheles bellator | reverse complement strand
AGCGTTGGCTCGAGCTGCGGGACGCCACGGTCACTCCAGTAGCGGAAGCTGCGGCTGGCGTAGTAGTAGAGCAGCGCTGCGGCTGTTGCCGCGAGCGCCAACAGTACCGCGAACATGACGGACGCTTCCGATGGTTAGACCATCCGGTTGAACCGCACACTACGGAAGACGCACCGGTACTGCCACGACGGACGGTCTCGCCGGTCAGTTCCGAACGAGAGCGAGAGTGAGCCCCGCGGTGAGCTATTTTTATTTCAACAATATTCGCCGCACATGTGTGCGTATTGCGTCTCTTATCTCTTAATCGCTGGGGCCAATGTCATAATTGCGGGGTCCAAAGGTCGATCGCTGGTTTCGCTTCATCTTCATATTCGATCCCTATTGTTAGCGGTGCGTGTTTCTTTTTCGTGGGTTTTACTGGGTTGCTCAATAAGTTTGGCGGTTCGATTAGAGAAACACAATGTTATGGTTTCCAATACACTTAATTATTCAGTATGGTCTCCAAATTCCAATTTATGGATCCCATCCTTGAAATGTGGATCTGGAAGGGCTGCAAATATGCTTCCACAACTGTTGCGACCACATTATTTGACGAAAAACGCTGTCACCAGAAGCCAAATCTGATGAACATTGAGATGCGAAGACGATTTTCCAATACGATATCCTTTATTTTTCCTACGAGTTCAAGTGCTGCTACTGTGTATGGACGTCTTTGGCGTGAATCGTCTTCAAAGCTTTACAATTACATTCATCAGACGCCCTCTATTATTGAAGCTCAAAACTTTTTGAACGGCCTGGTATTCGCGTACCGTTGCGCCAAACTTTGCCACAGTTCGTAGCGGGAAGCGATGGGATTCGATCCGAGCACCAGATCGTGGTCAATATTTAGCACAACGTTGATCGTGCCGCTGTCAAGCTTGGGCCATAAGATGTTCTGCAGCACGGGATCCAAATCCGGAGTTGGGTTTCTGGAAACAGAGACCAGTTAGACCAATGCATACACACTTCCCCAAGAGCGGCCGAAGGTCGCTCGTGTCACTTACCCATACTTGGCAAAGTTGCTCCAAAGACGTAGCATCCGCTGGCGGACCGTGCGCGCATGACTAGTGGCAGGAAGTGTGCCGCTCATGAGTGACTTCGCGTCGAACATGTAGAAAATTTCGTCCGCGTGTACTGCACCCGGTATGGAGACTCCCAGTTGTTGTTTGAACAGGTTCAGGTCACCGTCGTAGGTGAAGTGATAGACGTAGACCGGAGCGCGAGTTGATAGCAGTTCCGCCATTTCCACTACACCGATCGCGAACATTAAGTCAGTCATGTACCAGGAGAATTGTTCCAACAACTCCGGTCTCAGTGGTTGGCCTTGCCAGTAGAACTGAGCGAACGCGTTACTAATGGCATTGGC
>NW_026686499.1:0-1405 GCF_943735745.2 Anopheles bellator | reverse complement strand
AGCGTTGGCTCGAGCTGCGGGACGCCACGGTCACTCCAGTAGCGGAAGCTGCGGCTGGCGTAGTAGTAGAGCAGCGCTGCGGCTGTTGCCGCGAGCGCCAACAGTACCGCGAACATGACGGACGCTTCCGATGGTTAGACCATCCGGTTGAACCGCACACTACGGAAGACGCACCGGTACTGCCACGACGGACGGTCTCGCCGGTCAGTTCCGAACGAGAGCGAGAGTGAGCCCCGCGGTGAGCTATTTTTATTTCAACAATATTCGCCGCACATGTGTGCGTATTGCGTCTCTTATCTCTTAATCGCTGGGGCCAATGTCATAATTGCGGGGTCCAAAGGTCGATCGCTGGTTTCGCTTCATCTTCATATTCGATCCCTATTGTTAGCGGTGCGTGTTTCTTTTTCGTGGGTTTTACTGGGTTGCTCAATAAGTTTGGCGGTTCGATTAGAGAAACACAATGTTATGGTTTCCAATACACTTAATTATTCAGTATGGTCTCCAAATTCCAATTTATGGATCCCATCCTTGAAATGTGGATCTGGAAGGGCTGCAAATATGCTTCCACAACTGTTGCGACCACATTATTTGACGAAAAACGCTGTCACCAGAAGCCAAATCTGATGAACATTGAGATGCGAAGACGATTTTCCAATACGATATCCTTTATTTTTCCTACGAGTTCAAGTGCTGCTACTGTGTATGGACGTCTTTGGCGTGAATCGTCTTCAAAGCTTTACAATTACATTCATCAGACGCCCTCTATTATTGAAGCTCAAAACTTTTTGAACGGCCTGGTATTCGCGTACCGTTGCGCCAAACTTTGCCACAGTTCGTAGCGGGAAGCGATGGGATTCGATCCGAGCACCAGATCGTGGTCAATATTTAGCACAACGTTGATCGTGCCGCTGTCAAGCTTGGGCCATAAGATGTTCTGCAGCACGGGATCCAAATCCGGAGTTGGGTTTCTGGAAACAGAGACCAGTTAGACCAATGCATACACACTTCCCCAAGAGCGGCCGAAGGTCGCTCGTGTCACTTACCCATACTTGGCAAAGTTGCTCCAAAGACGTAGCATCCGCTGGCGGACCGTGCGCGCATGACTAGTGGCAGGAAGTGTGCCGCTCATGAGTGACTTCGCGTCGAACATGTAGAAAATTTCGTCCGCGTGTACTGCACCCGGTATGGAGACTCCCAGTTGTTGTTTGAACAGGTTCAGGTCACCGTCGTAGGTGAAGTGATAGACGTAGACCGGAGCGCGAGTTGATAGCAGTTCCGCCATTTCCACTACACCGATCGCGAACATTAAGTCAGTCATGTACCAGGAGAATTGTTCCAACAACTCCGGTCTCAGTGGTTGGCCTTGCCAGTAGAACTGAGCGAACGCGTTACTAATGGCATTGGC
>NW_026686498.1:0-1406 GCF_943735745.2 Anopheles bellator | reverse complement strand
TACTCGACGGACATCCGGATTGGCACGCATGGAAGTAGAGTAAGAGGAAAAAGAAGCATCACAGCATCAACTGCAGCCCGGAGGTGAGAAAAACATCAATTTACGGAGATAAAGCTGAACGAGAAAAAAAAAACGGTGTTAAAGATCCGCTTCCGTGTCTTCCAACAGCAAGTGTGGCCTTTTCCCCGACCTGCGTTTGGACCATTTTTATGCATAATTAATTTTCGACATGTTGCGCGCGCTTACGCACCAAAACCTTCGCGACCCTTGCGGCGGGCGTTTATGTTTCCGGTCGAATCTGCGTTTGTTTCTACAACGCTTTGGCCGCTCATTATCACCACAAAAAAGGCCACAGTGTGCCATACACGCGGGGAAATGGCCACTCACACGTGGTGCCGCGGCACGTGCCGAAGATGGTGGTTTCTACCGGGTTTGGTCTCGTGTCTCTCTTGTGTCTATTTTGTTACCTATTTTGACCGGAACCCGACCGACCACGAAGGGGTTGCGGTTTAAATGGCCCGAAACAATCGGGAAGACCGGAACCCGTCTCTTGTTTTGTTTTTTCCTGTATGCAAAAGAACCCCGCCAACACCGCGTCTTGTTAGCATAAAATCCACTCGTCGGGTCATAATTGTCACCCGAAAGCCAACCCGATCGGCGGCCGGAGAAATAATTAGAACATTGTTTGGCGTGTGTCCCTCGAGCCGGGTGGACTGGCCTTGGCCAGGAAGGCACCCCTTGCTTGCCCGACACTTGCTGTGCCCTCGTCAGCGGAGGCAGAGGACTGATCGTTAGAGAGAGAGTCGTTATGGATGCTTCACTGGAAATCGAAAGTATGAGATCATTTGAATAAACACACACGCCCGGCCCGAAAAGTGCTGGCGGGTGGCCGCTCCGGTTTGCTTAACCTACTGAACTGGCAGGCAGCGCGCTGGAGGAGAAATGAGGGCAAAAATGAGCCACGCGAGGCTTGACAGTTACCAAACTCTTTGTCAACCGTTCCTTTCATCTGCTGCCCCAGACCTCTCCTCCCGGCGGGGTGTATGGCTTAAAAAAGGGAGAGAGAGAGAGAGAAAGGAGTAGAAATTGTAACACTTCTGCTGTTCTTGGGTTTGTTGGTTCTGAAATAAGAAGGTTCGTTTCAAAGGTCGAAAGACGTAAACCGAGTCTGGGGCGATTTCAAATTCATTTTCTTCAACTATTGGCTCGAAACCGACACTGTGTCTTCTTTTTTCTCTTTTGGCCCTCTGCTTTGATAAGTGATTAATCTTCTTATCCGGCAACTACAACCACCGATCACAGGATCACCACCACTATCAACGGGAAGTCCACTATTGTCCCTAATCAATATAATTCTAGGTTGTTCAGCAAGTTCGTAGCCTTGATGATAAAAATACATGTTTACG
>NW_026686497.1:0-1407 GCF_943735745.2 Anopheles bellator | reverse complement strand
GCTCAAAATCTACTGATTTTGAGCATGATGGCGGAAGACATCGATGTGGCACTGGTTTCAGACCCATATAGTGTACCAGACGACCCCAAATGGGTAGCAGATCCGGAGGGGACCGCAGTCATAGCAACACTGGGCAGCTTCCCTATTCAGAAAATGGTCGCAAATAATGCCAAAGGGATAGCGGCCGCAGTCATCAACAACATCCTGTTCGTGAGTTGTTATGCGCCACCCAGTCTGTCACCAGTTGAGTTCGAAGCGATGCTCGATCGACGAACAAAAAACAAGGTAAGGAGCGCGAACATAAATTCTATACACTCAATAATTTAATGAGTAATAGAAAACTGGAAATAGTCAAGTTAGGAACGAAGGTAATATTTAGAAAATGCAAGGCAAAACAGGGTAAGGAAAGAGGTACAATGATCTAGGAACATAACCTTGAATAATAAAACATAAACCTTAATATATGGACACATACATAAAGAGCTTGCACATGCACATTGTGTATGAAGAGAGAGAGTCAATTATTATAAATATTATCTGACGTCATCCAAGCATCAATGCTCTCGATTGCCAGCGCCACATCTAGTTTCACTTCCTAACCCAACTTGTCGACACAACTTGTGAAAATTCTCGTAGTGAAAACCACAAGAGTGTTTTAATAACGAATAACAAGAACCCCACTCAAACTACAGATTCTCTTCTCCGCTTCTCTGTCGTCAGGGATATTCCCTTCGCAGTGGAGGGAATCTTGGATGATCCCCATCCATAAGAAGGGCAACAGGGAGTGTGTTGGAAATTACCGTGGCATTTCTATTTTGTGTGCTTGCAGTAAACTGTTTGAGATAGTTGTGTCGGAGCACCTGCAGTCCTGCTTTAAATCGTATATTTCTGACCAGCAGCATGGATTCCTTCCGCTCAGATCTGTACAGACAAATCTTCTCTATTTTTTGAATGAATGCTACTCGAATATTGACAAGGGTCTGCAGGTAGACACTATCTACACTGACTTTAAGGCAGCGTTTGATAGAGTTTCTCATTCTGTTGTGACGTCAAAGCTTGCCAAGCTGGGGGTTTGCCCGTTGTTGGTGCGCTGGTTAGACTCTTATTTGTCCTGCCGCGCCATTCGTGTTAAAATTGACAACTCCTTATCATCTGTATTCACCAATGCTTCTGGCGTCCCACAGGGAAGCAATTTGGGACCACTTTTGTTTGTCTTATTTATTAATGATCTCTCATTTCTGCTTCCTTCTGAATGTCATTTAATGTACGCTGACGACTTAAAAATATTCATGCCTGTTATTGATCCGTCACATTGTCAGACGCTGCAGGTTATGTTAGATCGGCTAGTATCTTGGTGCGGATGCAATGGTATGTCCCTCAATGTGGGCAAGTGTTATGTTATATCGT
>NW_026686496.1:0-1407 GCF_943735745.2 Anopheles bellator | reverse complement strand
AACGACCCGTTTTCGAGCCACTTGATGATGTTACTCTCAACAGTGGGGCTGTGACCACGAAAACACATAATGCCTCACCGAAAAACCGAACCACCGTGCTCGACAACCGCTGAGCATACAACACTTCGCCTCCGAAAGTGCACCGCATCGCGGTTTATGGTTTGCATAAATTAACGGCAATCGTCGATTCGATTCCGAACCACAGCAAAGCGAAAACCGATAAACTTCCGAACTTTGCCAATTGGCGGTGCTGTTGTTGGGGCATATACTACCCTTCTCTCAGTGACCTCCATTGGTAGGTTCCGCTAGCAGCCTGCTCTCGCCATCGTCATTATGTGGAGTATATCACGAGGATTCCTCGCTCGCGTGGGAAGGCTTAGTGCACTTTGAGCTGCAACGCGCTTCTCTATTTCACTCACATTTGCCGTGCATCGACAGTGGGCCCGGGTTTTTATTCCGTTTGCTTCGTAAATTTGAAGCCACTTTTTTGAGGCGCTCTGATCACTGTGCCCATGCAACAGCACCATGTTTGCCGTTTCGTTTATGATCAATTTCGTTTCTGATTGATTATGCCCTCTGGAGCGGTGGCCATCGATTCTCTGCGAGTTGCATATTCTTGCAGCAAACAAACAACTTAAAAATGGTGAAACAAAACACAAAATGCCGGAAGCGCGACGAAGAGTTGCCGATCCGAAGGCGCCAACCCGAACGACAAATTGTTTGCTGCAGAGTCAACATCTCGCCGTCCTTATGGGGTCTGGAGGGCGATTTATCGATTTAGTAAACGTTTCTTTCGATCTTTCGATTCGATCAACCAATAACTCCAACGAAAGCCCCAAACAACGGATCGATTTGAAAAACTGTGTTTCTGTGGGCCAGTTTGGCCAGTTCACTGGACTTGTCACTGGCAGGATGAGAAATTCGCCGCACTGTATCCTTTCCTCTCTAATGGTCAACACAATCCTCAAGGCCACACGTGTATCCTTTAGGTGCGTTGGGGCCCTCGCTCGAGAGTTTCTGCATCGCCGCAGTGATCCTGTGTTGTAACGAAATTTGCAACGAAAAATTGGTTACGCAACAGTCCTTTCCGGTCCGCAAGCTCCATCCCTAATGGATCCGGAACACCACAGGGGAAAACGAAGGAAGGAACCATAAATCATATAATGATGTCAAAATTTCATAAAAGTGTAATTAATCACGGTCTGGTGCGCGGTGTTTTCGTTTGGAATTTTTTTGGCCTTTCGACAATTTTTTTTGCTGATTGCTCTCTTTTATGTTGCCCTTTCCTGGCTTTTGGGAGCTACCTTACGCCATTTTGGGATCGCTGAGCACAACTTTTAGGCTTTGATGTAGCAAATAACAAGTTGATTGCGCGACGCGGTCTACGACTGCCTTGAATGAGAAGGA
>NW_026686495.1:0-1407 GCF_943735745.2 Anopheles bellator | reverse complement strand
TACTCGACGGACATCCGGATTGGCACGCATGGAAGTAGAGTAAGAGGGAAAAGAAGCATCACAGCATCAACTGCAGCCCGGAGGTGAGAAAAACATCAATTTACGGAGATAAAGCTGAACGAGAAAAAAAAAACGGTGTTAAAGATCCGCTTCCGTGTCTTCCAACAGCAAGTGTGGCCTTTTCCCCGACCTGCGTTTGGACCATTTTTATGCATAATTAATTTTCGACATGTTGCGCGCGCTTACGCACCAAAACCTTCGCGACCCTTGCGGCGGGCGTTTATGTTTCCGGTCGAATCTGCGTTTGTTTCTACAACGCTTTGGCCGCTCATTATCACCACAAAAAAGGCCACAGTGTGCCATACACGCGGGGAAATGGCCACTCACACGTGGTGCCGCGGCACGTGCCGAAGATGGTGGTTTCTACCGGGTTTGGTCTCGTGTCTCTCTTGTGTCTATTTTGTTACCTATTTTGACCGGAACCCGACCGACCACGAAGGGGTTGCGGTTTAAATGGCCCGAAACAATCGGGAAGACCGGAACCCGTCTCTTGTTTTGTTTTTTCCTGTATGCAAAAGAACCCCGCCAACACCGCGTCTTGTTAGCATAAAACCCACTCGCCGGGTCATAATTGTCACCCGAAAGTCAACCCGATCGGCGGCCGGAGAAATAATTAGAACATTGTTTGGCGTGTGTTCCTCGAGCCGGGTGGACTGGCCTTGGCCAGGAAGGCACCCCCTGGCTTGCCCGACACTTGCTGTGCCCTCGTCAGCGGAGGCAGAGGACTGATCGTTAGAGAGAGTGTCGTTATGGATGCTTCACTGGAAATCGAAAGTATGAGATCATTTGAATAAATACACACGCCCGGCCCGAAAAGTGCTGGCGGGTGGCCGCTCCGGTTTGCTTAACCTACTGAACTGGCAGGCAGCGCGCTGGAGGAGAAATGAGGGCAAAAATGAGCCACGCGAGGCTTGACAGTTACCAAACTCTTTGTCAACCGTTCCTTTCATCTGCTGCCCCAGACCTCTCCTCCCGGCGGGGTGTATGGCTTAAAAAAGGGAGAGAGAGAGAGAGAAAGGAGTAGAAATTGTAACACTTCTGCTGTTCTTGGGTTTGTTGGTTCTGAAATAAGAAGGTTCGTTTCAAAGGTCGAAAGACGTAAACCGAGTCTGGGGCGATTTCAAATTCATTTTCTTCAACTATTGGCTCGAAACCGACACTGTGTCTTCTTTTTTCTCTTTTGGCCCTCTGCTTTGATAAGTGATTAATCTTCTTATCCGGCAACTACAACCACCGATCACAGGATCACCACCACTATCAACGGGAAGTCCACTATTGTCCCTAATCAATATAATTCTAGGTTGTTCAGCAAGTTCGTAGCCTTGATGATAAAAATACATGTTTACG
>NW_026686494.1:0-1408 GCF_943735745.2 Anopheles bellator | reverse complement strand
CCTTTAGGCCGAGAAGCGATACCGGATGGACGGATCGGGACAAGCTCTTATCCCTGTGGCCCACTGGCTGCTCTAGCGAAACATAAACCAAAACCGAGGCCACTGCCTGAAACCTGAAAGAGCAACACGGCAGCGTGCGTCATGATCGTTGCTTAGCAACGAGCAAATGGGTAAAGGATGCAGGGACACGAAAATAGTTTGCAGCAAATACCGATCTCCCGTTCGTTGCTATTGCTTCTTTAAGAAGCCGAATATTGAAATTGATATTTTGTATCCCATTTGCCGAAGTGTCGAAAAAACGTGAAACATTGATTGTTAGCACGTTCATAGCACAGCCACGGGGCAACTGCCATCCACACCAGGCGCCTTCGCAAAAGGTTTTTCGCTGTGTGCGTATGTTGTGAAAAAATGTTGAACCTATTCTTCTTTTGGCCGGAATAGAGAAGGCAAAAAGGGCCTTACAACGATAGCATCCCCTTCTCTCTCTCTCTCTCTCTCTCTCGGCCGGTCGCCCGAATCGGCACGGACGGGAGCCGGACGATCGCTGGCAGGAGATCGGTAGTTCAGCATGATTAATGATTTTCTCTTAATTCGGTGTCAGCCCATTTTGGGCTCCAACCCCTCGGAGCGCAGCACAAAGCATTAAACCTCCCCTCCGTCCTGGCCTTTCCGCGGACCGTGCGGATTCAGTGACCAGCGCGCGGCGCGAGCCGATCGAGCAGCCACAATGAAAGTTCACCACCACCACGCGCGAATTTCGGTGGGCTAATTCGGTTAGATTCCCGAGTGTCAGGTGCCTTCGGTTCGCGGACAAAACCTGAACAAATGTTTTCTCCCAAACTCGGAGCCGATGAGTTGGCGAAAACCCGGCCATGGTGTCCGTTTTTGGGCTAACGGATAGGTTCGAGACCGTGTTATCACCTCCGAGTGGTTTCGCACCTGGCCACGAATCGTCCGGTTGACTCACGGGAGCGCACGGCACGGACAATCGCGCTCTAATTTGTTTCATAAGCCTGTAATGGAATAAATTATCGCTAAAGGTACTGCTGCCAACAAATCGCACTCCAAAAACCGGGGTCAGAAACCGGTCATCACCGGGGCCGGATGTCTGGCCATGTACTGCCCGGCGCCATTAGTCAGCGGGAAGATTAATTTACACACACCCCGGACGCAAAGAGGGACCTCTGCAGCTCATTAGCGAGCGCGTTAAGGGAGTTTCCGCGAGCACCTCGAATCTCAGTCCCGTCAACGCGGGGAGCCGCGGGATTCCGGTGGCTCTCGCCATCGTTCTGGGGGAAGTGATCTGTTTTCAGTGGCACTTTACCGCACGCACCGATATCAGCCGATTTGCATGAGTCTCTCGAGTTGAGGCGATTAGTGTCGCCGGAACGAGTCATAAATGTCTAAT
>NW_026686493.1:0-1408 GCF_943735745.2 Anopheles bellator | reverse complement strand
CCTTTAGGCCGAGAAGCGATACCGGATGGACGGATCGGGACAAGCTCTTATCCCTGTGGCCCACTGGCTGCTCTAGCGAAACATAAACCAAAACCGAGGCCACTGCCTGAAACCTGAAAGAGCAACACGGCAGCGTGCGTCATGATCGTTGCTTAGCAACGAGCAAATGGGTAAAGGATGCAGGGACACGAAAATAGTTTGCAGCAAATACCGATCTCCCGTTCGTTGCTATTGCTTCTTTAAGAAGCCGAATATTGAAATTGATATTTTGTATCCCATTTGCCGAAGTGTCGAAAAAACGTGAAACATTGATTGTTAGCACGTTCATAGCACAGCCACGGGGCAACTGCCATCCACACCAGGCGCCTTCGCAAAAGGTTTTTCGCTGTGTGCGTATGTTGTGAAAAAATGTTGAACCTATTCTTCTTTTGGCCGGAATAGAGAAGGCAAAAAGGGCCTTACAACGATAGCATCCCCTTCTCTCTCTCTCTCTCTCTCTCTCGGCCGGTCGCCCGAATCGGCACGGACGGGAGCCGGACGATCGCTGGCAGGAGATCGGTAGTTCAGCATGATTAATGATTTTCTCTTAATTCGGTGTCAGCCCATTTTGGGCTCCAACCCCTCGGAGCGCAGCACAAAGCATTAAACCTCCCCTCCGTCCTGGCCTTTCCGCGGACCGTGCGGATTCAGTGACCAGCGCGCGGCGCGAGCCGATCGAGCAGCCACAATGAAAGTTCACCACCACCACGCGCGAATTTCGGTGGGCTAATTCGGTTAGATTCCCGAGTGTCAGGTGCCTTCGGTTCGCGGACAAAACCTGAACAAATGTTTTCTCCCAAACTCGGAGCCGATGAGTTGGCGAAAACCCGGCCATGGTGTCCGTTTTTGGGCTAACGGATAGGTTCGAGACCGTGTTATCACCTCCGAGTGGTTTCGCACCTGGCCACGAATCGTCCGGTTGACTCACGGGAGCGCACGGCACGGACAATCGCGCTCTAATTTGTTTCATAAGCCTGTAATGGAATAAATTATCGCTAAAGGTACTGCTGCCAACAAATCGCACTCCAAAAACCGGGGTCAGAAACCGGTCATCACCGGGGCCGGATGTCTGGCCATGTACTGCCCGGCGCCATTAGTCAGCGGGAAGATTAATTTACACACACCCCGGACGCAAAGAGGGACCTCTGCAGCTCATTAGCGAGCGCGTTAAGGGAGTTTCCGCGAGCACCTCGAATCTCAGTCCCGTCAACGCGGGGAGCCGCGGGATTCCGGTGGCTCTCGCCATCGTTCTGGGGGAAGTGATCTGTTTTCAGTGGCACTTTACCGCACGCACCGATATCAGCCGATTTGCATGAGTCTCTCGAGTTGAGGCGATTAGTGTCGCCGGAACGAGTCATAAATGTCTAAT
>NW_026686492.1:0-1410 GCF_943735745.2 Anopheles bellator | reverse complement strand
TTGTGATGGTACTTTTATTGGTGGGCTTAGTACGCATCTTACAGCCGCTAGAGTCGCTGGAATGTCACGACAAAAGGATCCTTTCATGGCCAATTTGAGCTTAGGGAATAGAAAATAGTCGCATGTTGACAGATCAGGTAAATACGGAGGGCTGTTGTCTTTTTTGGCGGTAATTATCATGTCTTTCGAATGTATTACACGAGCTTCCTGCATTTTATATTTTTTCTAAATAAAATAAAAGGTCCCCAATACAGATATCTGTTTCGTCTCTACTCTCTTCAATGATTAATTTTTTCTATATTCGGCTCCGCTTAGAATTCTTTGCATAACGGTTAATAAATGCTAAACACTAACTTTGGCCTAAGTCCCCGAGTTCTTCGTTTAAAAAGATTTTATTCTTATAATTCAATAATTCTTATTCCTACGATTAGTTTACTATTCTCTTAATACTGAAAATCTTACAATAAAATCGTTCTTTATTATTGAAATCAAAACAATTGAATCTTTAAAACGTTTTAAATTAAATGATCGAAATGAGTGCGCTTAGTGCAACTCAGGAGGATCTCAGGAGCGCCGTTGTTGACGAACTTTCGACGCCCAGGAGCTGTCAAAAATCACCGATTGTCAAACGGCAAAACACATTGGAGCAGAATTTGTTTAATAAACAAGTGCAAAATGAACGATTTTACAAAATCGCTTAAGTAGACGATTACAGTCAAAATGGATTCTTCGGCATTGATAAGGAAAGAGGGTGGTGTTGAGTAAGTTGGTGTTCAATAAGGTTTGAAAGGTATGATAGCGAGTTATTTTCCAGAACCGCAAAAATATGTCGATGGTGTCTGTCGAACGATGATGCTTTGGATGCTCTAACGCGCGGCGAAGCCGGACAATCTAAACTTCAAAAGCTCTCCGAATGCACCGGTGCACAGGTAGTAAAATTGTAACAGCAGACAACTCACTCTGTTCCACAAGGTATACTGCTCTATGAGACTCTTATTTTTACAGATTCATATTTTTCATGGAGTTCCATCATATTTGTGCGCGATGTGCGAAGAGCGTTTGAAAAAGATGGATCTGTTTCGCTGGCGATGCATTGAAAACAATGTTTCGGTCGATACATTTATCGAACAGCAGAATACAGTGAACAACGAATTAGAAATCACTCAAGACCATCTTGACCACTCTGGCGAACAAACGGTTGCCACACCATTGTCAATTAAAACTGAAGTTTCCTCACCGGATACAGCGACGGGTTTGCACTTGAATCAGAAATGTTGTAACGTTCATCAAGCGAACAGGACGTATGAATCTTGTGGCAACCAACCATTCGAAGCAGAAGAAAACCCAATTACAATCAAATTAGAGTATGTAGATGTCGATGAGCAGTATCGGCTGCAAACGAATGTTATA
>NW_026686491.1:755-1410 GCF_943735745.2 Anopheles bellator | reverse complement strand
TCGGACGTGAATATATTATAGAGGGAAGGACCAAGGATACTTCCTTGTGGGACACCAGCTGGTGCATTAAAAGATGCAGAGAGGGTGCTGTTGACAAGTACTTGATATTTTCTATTGTTGAGGTAGGTTTTTAAATTTTTTAATATGCACAGTGGGAAATTAGGTTTATGCATTTTGTGTAGCAGTCCATGGTGCCATACGCTATCGAATGCTTTTTCTATGTCTAAAAAGACGATGGCTGTCGATTTGGTTTCAGATTTAGCTTTTCTTAAATGGTTTACAACTCTGGTTAGTTGTAGTGTTGTTGAGTGTCCTGATCTGAAACCAAACTGTTGGATAGGAAAAATATTATTTGAGCTCACGTGCTCTATAATGCGTGTCAGGAGTAGTTTTTCAAACATTTTACTTAGAGAGCTAAGCAGGCTTATTGGTCTATAGCGACTCGGTTGAGTCGGATCTTTACCGGGTTTGATTATTGGGATTATTCTTGCTGTCCTCCTGGCATTAGGGAAGTAACAGTTTAGAAGACAATCTCGTACACTCTTGATCACTACCACCAATAAAAGATTGGATTTCTTTTTCCCCAAATCAATAAATTACATTCACTGTTTTTTTTATTGATTACGATTACGAATTACTTGTGTGCATAGAAGTA
>NW_026686491.1:0-655 GCF_943735745.2 Anopheles bellator | reverse complement strand
TCGGACGTGAATATATTATAGAGGGAAGGACCAAGGATACTTCCTTGTGGGACACCAGCTGGTGCATTAAAAGATGCAGAGAGGGTGCTGTTGACAAGTACTTGATATTTTCTATTGTTGAGGTAGGTTTTTAAATTTTTTAATATGCACAGTGGGAAATTAGGTTTATGCATTTTGTGTAGCAGTCCATGGTGCCATACGCTATCGAATGCTTTTTCTATGTCTAAAAAGACGATGGCTGTCGATTTGGTTTCAGATTTAGCTTTTCTTAAATGGTTTACAACTCTGGTTAGTTGTAGTGTTGTTGAGTGTCCTGATCTGAAACCAAACTGTTGGATAGGAAAAATATTATTTGAGCTCACGTGCTCTATAATGCGTGTCAGGAGTAGTTTTTCAAACATTTTACTTAGAGAGCTAAGCAGGCTTATTGGTCTATAGCGACTCGGTTGAGTCGGATCTTTACCGGGTTTGATTATTGGGATTATTCTTGCTGTCCTCCTGGCATTAGGGAAGTAACAGTTTAGAAGACAATCTCGTACACTCTTGATCACTACCACCAATAAAAGATTGGATTTCTTTTTCCCCAAATCAATAAATTACATTCACTGTTTTTTTTATTGATTACGATTACGAATTACTTGTGTGCATAGAAGTA
>NW_026686490.1:0-1410 GCF_943735745.2 Anopheles bellator | reverse complement strand
TTGTGATGGTACTTTTATTGGTGGGCTTAGTACGCATCTTACAGCCGCTAGAGTCGCTGGAATGTCACGACAAAAGGATCCTTTCATGGCCAATTTGAGCTTAGGGAATAGAAAATAGTCGCATGTTGACAGATCAGGTAAATACGGAGGGCTGTTGTCTTTTTTGGCGGTAATTATCATGTCTTTCGAATGTATTACACGAGCTTCCTGCATTTTATATTTTTTCAAAATAAAATAAAAGGTCCCCAATACAGATATCTGTTTCGTCTCTACTTTCTTCAATGATTAATTTTTTCTATATTCGGCTCCGCTTAGAATTCTTTGCATAACGGTTAATAAATGCTAAACACTAACTTTGGCCTAAGTCCCCGAGTTCTTCGTTTAAAAAGATTTTATTCTTATAATTCAATAATTCTTATTCCTACGATTAGTTTACTATTCTCTTAATACTGAAAATCTTACAATATAATCGTTCTTTATTATTGAAATCAAAACAATTGAATCTTTAAAACGTTTTAAATTAAATGATCGAAATGAGTGCGCTCAGTGCAACTCAGGAGGATCTCAGGAGCGCCGTTGTTGACGAACTTTCGACGCCCAGGAGCTGTCAAAAATCACCGATTGTCAAACGGCAAAACACATTGGAGCAGAATTTGTTTAATAAACAAGTGCAAAATGAATGATTTTACAAAATCGCTTAAGTAGACGATTACAGTCAAAATGGATTCTTCGGCATTGATAAGGAAAGAGGGTGGTGTTGAGTAAGTTGGTGTTCAATAAGGTTTGAAAGGTATGATAGCGAGTTATTTTCCAGAACCGCAAAAATATGTCGATGGTGTCTGTCGAACGATGATGCTTTGGATGCTCTAACGCGCGGCGAAGCCGGACAATCTAAACTTCAAAAGCTCTCCGAATGCACCGGTGCACAGGTAGTAAAATTGTAACAGCAGACAACTCACTCTGTTCCACAAGGTATACTGCTCTATGAGACTCTTATTTTTACAGATTCATATTTTTCATGGAGTTCCATCATATTTGTGCGCGATGTGCGAAGAGCGTTTGAAAAAGATGGATCTGTTTCGCTGGCGATGCATTGAAAACAATGTTTCGGTCGATACATTTATCGAACAGCAGAATACAGTGAACAACGAATTAGAAATCACTCAAGGCCATCTTGACAACTCTGGCGAACAAACGGTTGGCACACCATTGTCAATTAAAACCGAAGTTTCCTCCCCGGTTGCAGCGACGGATTTGCAATTGAATCAGAAATGTTGTAACGTTCATCAAGCGAACAGGACGTATGAATGTTGTGGCAACCAACCATTCGAAGCAGAAGAAAACCCAATTACAATCAAATTAGAGTATGTAGATGTCGATGAGCAGTATCGGCTGCAAACGAATGTTATA
>NW_026686489.1:755-1410 GCF_943735745.2 Anopheles bellator | reverse complement strand
TCGGACGTGAATATATTATAGAGGGAAGGACCAAGGATACTTCCTTGTGGGACACCAGCTGGTGCATTAAAAGATGCAGAGAGGGTGCTGTTGACAAGTACTTGATATTTTCTATTGTTGAGGTAGGTTTTTAAATTTTTTAATATGCACAGTGGGAAATTAGGTTTATGCATTTTGTGTAGCAGTCCATGGTGCCATACGCTATCGAATGCTTTTTCTATGTCTAAAAAGACGATGGCTGTCGATTTGGTTTCAGATTTAGCTTTTCTTAAATGGTTTACAACTCTGGTTAGTTGTAGTGTTGTTGAGTGTCCTGATCTGAAACCAAACTGTTGGATAGGAAAAATATTATTTGAGCTCACGTGCTCTATAATGCGTGTCAGGAGTAGTTTTTCAAACATTTTACTTAGAGAGCTAAGCAGGCTTATTGGTCTATAGCGACTCGGTTGAGTCGGATCTTTACCGGGTTTGATTATTGGGATTATTCTTGCTGTCCTCCTGGCATTAGGGAAGTAACAGTTTAGAAGACAATCTCGTACACTCTTGATCACTACCACCAATAAAAGATTGGATTTCTTTTTCCCCAAATCAATAAATTACATTCACTGTTTTTTTTATTGATTACGATTACGAATTACTTGTGTGCATAGAAGTA
>NW_026686489.1:0-655 GCF_943735745.2 Anopheles bellator | reverse complement strand
TCGGACGTGAATATATTATAGAGGGAAGGACCAAGGATACTTCCTTGTGGGACACCAGCTGGTGCATTAAAAGATGCAGAGAGGGTGCTGTTGACAAGTACTTGATATTTTCTATTGTTGAGGTAGGTTTTTAAATTTTTTAATATGCACAGTGGGAAATTAGGTTTATGCATTTTGTGTAGCAGTCCATGGTGCCATACGCTATCGAATGCTTTTTCTATGTCTAAAAAGACGATGGCTGTCGATTTGGTTTCAGATTTAGCTTTTCTTAAATGGTTTACAACTCTGGTTAGTTGTAGTGTTGTTGAGTGTCCTGATCTGAAACCAAACTGTTGGATAGGAAAAATATTATTTGAGCTCACGTGCTCTATAATGCGTGTCAGGAGTAGTTTTTCAAACATTTTACTTAGAGAGCTAAGCAGGCTTATTGGTCTATAGCGACTCGGTTGAGTCGGATCTTTACCGGGTTTGATTATTGGGATTATTCTTGCTGTCCTCCTGGCATTAGGGAAGTAACAGTTTAGAAGACAATCTCGTACACTCTTGATCACTACCACCAATAAAAGATTGGATTTCTTTTTCCCCAAATCAATAAATTACATTCACTGTTTTTTTTATTGATTACGATTACGAATTACTTGTGTGCATAGAAGTA
>NW_026686488.1:0-1411 GCF_943735745.2 Anopheles bellator | reverse complement strand
CCCCCCCCCCATTGGCGAATGTATTTTCTGCATCATTTTCCTCTCCACCCAAAAAACCCACCCACCCGGGTACTTTATTTTCATTGCTTTCCCTCGCGAGCCACGAGAGAGAGAGAGAGGGTCACGGGTGGTTCGGGTTTTATTCGTCACCGTCGGCCCGCGCGCGAAGGATATTGAATTGTTTTCCTGTTGTGTTGGGGGGGGGGGGGGCCCCACCGCCTTACGCTGCGTTTTTTTTCTTCCACTTCTCTATTCTTTGTTTGATCTGTTCGTTGGTTTTTTGCAGTCGCCCACTCCCGTCCCGGTTCGCGTTAGTCCTTTTTGGGACGGGAAACCGGATTTCCCCTCGCTGACGGGGAAGCGTATGCCACCCTCTCCCGGTGTGGCCGGTGGCCGGGTCGAGCTCCGCCCCCGGGAATGCTGCTGCTGCGCTGGTCAACGCACGACTCCTGGCTCGTTGCGGTTATGGGTTACTACGGCACTACTAACGCTTTCCATTCGTTGGTCCATTAGTGGTTTTTTTTTGTTGTTGTCCCACTCTCCCGCAAGGCTCTGGGTGGATGAAGAAAACCAAGGCCGATGCATGCAACCATGATTCCGAAAGCCATTGGAATATTGTTCTTCTGTTTTGGGCATCAAAATGTGATAAGCAAATAATCAACGAGTCCTGCAGAACACAGGCTCGACTGAACCCGTCGTGGCAGTGCAAGGAGCACCGTTCACAGGGTGGGTGGGACGGGTCCTTTATTTGCCCACATTCAATGGCTGACACGCGACTGATCGGCAGTCATCACCGAGAACACCCGCCGTTTGATGAGCTATTTGGCTAGAAAGTGAGAAGCTGCCAGATTCCCCGGGCCCGGGTAAGATTTAAACAAAACCCCCGGGGGGGCGGGGGATGGTCACGCAGCGTATGGCGCGAGGTGGGCCGGAAACGATTTTCCTGAGGGCCCCGTTGTGAGGCTGGGCGCCGGGAGTCCGGGAGCCTGATGATGCGTTGAGCGTTCCGGAAAAGTGGTGGTCCTTCGGTCCCCACGGACTAAAGGAGCCCCCCACCCCCACCCCCTCGTCCCCACCACCAGGTGGACCCTCGCACGAAGCGACCGATTCGCGTTAACGATGTCGGGGTTGCCGTTCCCCCGTTCCATCGCCATCGCCGCTCGCGCATTACGCAGCACCCTAGGTGCGGGAGGGGGAGGGTGGGAGGGAGGACGTTACGGGAACCGGGGTGGGCCAGCACCCCGATAGATCTAAACAGACCGCCTCCCGCGCTTGTTGGCGGATTTATTTATTGCTTTTCATTTGTTACATCAAACTAAATAAACGGACCACGGGCTGGCGGTGGAGGGTCGGCGTGGGCGGGGGGCGGCGCCGCTCGTCGAGACCTACCTGGTGCTGTGCGAACCCTGTG
>NW_026686487.1:0-1411 GCF_943735745.2 Anopheles bellator | reverse complement strand
TCATAACAGATTGTTAGGCGACTTCCGTTGCCACTCTCATAGTAATCCAGGCACCACAGTTGCCTAGCAGTACAGCGCAGCAGCAGTCTCTACGCATCTCATGAGCCGATGTCGGCTATGTCCCGTTCATTCAACGCAGTCTACTCACACTTCGATTACCACACGTCAACGGCCACATTCAAAGAGAGACTTCGATACGCATGACCCCATTGCTGGATTTTAATGTAATATTTTAATCTTAATTCGAATGTAGTGACAATGTGAATGTGACACTTGATGTAATGTTTTTTATACACGTCTCATGTAGCCAATCATGGCCGATGAGTATTTTACAAATATATAAATAAATATATAAATAAATCGTGTTTCGCTGAAAGACAGTTATGAGCATGATACTCAGTGTCTTTCCATCATTCGGCACGCACCTCATGTTGATTGTGATGCATTGAATTTGTTGGGTCTAGCGACTACTCGAAATGAAACATCGTCGCCAGCCAATGGAGGATTTTTGTCAAGATGTTGCCAGGAAGCGAATATGGTAATAAAATTACGAATTTTGACAGCAAACATACATCCGTGCAAAAAGAAGACGAGGCTGGAACCGTAGGGACTAATTTATATTTGATGAGCCGCGATTTTAGTCACATTCGCGCGCGACTGACGCACAGATTGATGTGCAATAAGAAATGACTTTGGCGATGGAATTGGGTTATCGAAGCAATTCAATGCAAGAGTTATGTGAAGGGATACGTACGGCCAAATCCGTAAAAGTTGTCCATAAAATGTGAATGTATTTAATGTACAGACATACGGACGACCGTAACTCTATTTTTTACAGCAGATTATCTAATATCTTAGAGACATTATGTCAAGAAAATCTTTATCACTTTGAAACGATGGACCGTTTGAGCAGGAAAAGTTGTTTGAAAAAATCTCGTTTAATAGTCGTTCCACTTCTTGTTAAGCAAATCGCACTTTTGGGGCAACCCCGTTTAGAGAAACAGACCTTTTATTCACCAACAGAGCACGAAGGGGGCCCACATGATGGGTTTGCCACCCTCAAAGATGGCGTCACAACCGCTACGAATGAATGATTTCGCTCGACCAGGGAGCTGCTGCTTCAGGACGGTATTGCATAGGAGTATCACCACGGGCTCCCACCAAAGTTTGGGTGACGGCTGGCTTCCTCTCTCATTAAAGCGTGGCTGCAATCGAGTGTGCTTCCATAAAATTAGTGCTTACTGCAGTAGAAAAAACAGGGGTTTCCCAGTTCAGGAATGTAGCGAAGGGGCTTGGCAGACTGTCGTGGTTCGGTTTCCAATCACTGCCTGAGATGTTGGTCCGTAACTCGGGATCGCAGCTGCGAGGGTCAGAAAAATAATCGTACTGTAACTAATTAATATCTTCCGGT
>NW_026686486.1:0-1412 GCF_943735745.2 Anopheles bellator | reverse complement strand
GCGTCGGCATCCTGGAAAGAGACTAAATTAGTAAATCTGCTGTATTTTCGTTGAGTTTACTGGCTGTATCCGCGATATTCGTGTCGAAGTGTCGGGCTTCTCGGTGCTTCGCGTCTAATAAGTGCTGCAATGGCCGCTTGCGGAGTATGCTCACTACAGGTTGTCGGTGACTCAGTTATCTGCAGTGGTTGGCGGCAAGGAGTGTCGTGCAATGGACGGTTTCACCCGGACTGCCTGAAACTGGGAAAGTCTTGCGTTAAGAAACTGCTTGCAATGCAGAACCTCCGATGGTTTTGTGAAGTTTGCCGCCAAGCTGTTTTCTCTCCGGGCTGGTCGCCATCAGGCGAGCTCTCACGCCTCCTGGATGAGAAGATTGGTAAGCTGTGGAGTGATATCGAGCTCCGGCTTTCTCACTTGCCGAATCCAGGCGTGAGACATCCTGCCTCCACCTCTTCTGCTACTACACGCATCGTCGCTTCGTTGGAAACCACCACTACTAATGGCTCCACGCTCGCATCTGGACACACCTCATCACAGTCGGTTGCTCCTGCTTGCTCTGCCGCGGCTGTTCCTGCGTGTTCTGCCGCACAATCTGTGTCCTCCAATACGCCAACCCGGAAGAAGAGGAAGGACTCGATACTGACTGGGAGTGCAACAAATCGCAGTGCTGTAGCGCAGCCTGCCTTAGTCAGCACCGATGCTGATTGCGTTCACGGCTGCGCGAGCATGATTAATCCTTGCCATGATAATCTACCTGGTGCTACCAGTGTGCTAGCTGGTACCACGCATGGTATAATGGCCACTCTCACCAATGATCGTTCCTCACCACAGTTGGCCACTCTTTCTACGCAACACGCTTCGCACGCTACGCACACGTTGGCATCACCACTGGACGGACCAGCCGAGCGCTCCACAACATTGACTGATGGCTGCGCGGTCATTCGGTCAAACCAACAAACAGCTGCTCGACGCGTGGACCAGACGAACAATCACTCGCTGCAGTTTGGTACCGGGCCTCTGTCTACTGCCTGCGGCATTGAAGACTGCCTTGTAGTGAGGAGGTTTTGGCTGTATTTGTCGGGGTTTAAACCTACCTGCACTGAAAACGTGGTGGCATCCTTCGTCAGAACCCGGCTTACCACGGTGGATGTAGTGGTGCATCGTTTGACGAAAGCCGGAGCCAGCACTGATGGCCTGTCATTTGTATCTTTCAAGGTCGGTTTACCTATACAACTGCGAGCGGCCGCGTTATCTGCTACCACGTGGCCGTCGGCTTTGCGTTTCGGCGAGTTTGTACACCGGCCGGCCTCGATTGATAAAGTACCACTCTCATCTCCAACTGCTTCTGATGCTTCACCTCGTACAGCCTCTATGCGTGAGGTGGCTCCGCCACTCCTCCCGCCTGCTGTGCA
>NW_026686485.1:0-1412 GCF_943735745.2 Anopheles bellator | reverse complement strand
GAAAATTTGTCGAAATGCTCTGCAAAGTCACATGTGTGCAACGGCAACAAACAAATCGACATTTAATCTTCGTCGATCTGTTCAGAAAGTAGAGATTGGTCGAGAAATCGACCCCAGAAGTAGAGATTACTCATCCTCAGCACTTTGCTTTTATCATTACAGTCGCAAGAATTGAAAATAAATCTGTTTCCTCGATTTTTCGCCCATTTTTTGACTGCTTTTTGCATTTGTTGATTTCTGGATGGTGATGGTGTTTAGATACCGACTTTCAATCATTTCGGGTTTTCGTGATCCTGTCCGAGAGCAATATGTTCAAATGGTCCGATTGACAACATTGTTGTTGGTCTTTTTTAGCGAAGCGCAAAAGCAACGTTTGTTGAGACCTCTTTAATGAGAGAAAAATAAGTATTTGCCTCAAAACTTCGTTTTTCGTTTTCTAGCTATGGATATTAGTGTCCAATAAGGATCCATTTCTAGCAATCCAGAAGATATCCATTCATAACGGTCCTGTCCTCTCCCGGTGTCGAAATCCATTAGCATAATTACAAATAGTGATGTTCATCTCCTTGTGCCCATTGATACATTTGTGCTTCTTTGTTTTCTTAGCTGCCACGAGATTGGCAAATTATGCTGTACAACAAACGGTTGCATGACCAGACCGTTGACCGTCGTTTTTCCCGATTGTCAGGTTCATTGGACATTACTTTCAACGACAAAAAGTTAAATTGCTATGTGAAGCAGAAGGTATTGGCTGCGAAGGCTGCGGAATCAGTGGCAAAGGATGTCTTTTCAGAAAACGTTGGCGATGAAAAGTAATTTATACGTGTAATTCATTCTTTGGCAAGGGATGGCGATCATTTCTATAATTTTTTTTGTGTGGTTTTGTGCGGTTTGTTTTGTTAATTGCCTTCCGTTTGTTAAAAAATTTGTTATTTGATAACAATTTGTTTGAATGATACCGTGAAATTAGTACTCCTCTAAATAAATCTCAGAGTATGTTTCCCATTCCGTAACTATTTAAAAAAGTTGTTGTAAAAGGTATGAGCCAAAGTTTTAATATTAAAATGTCATATGAGTATTTGTCATATTGACAAAGTCGTGGAGTGGCGGAGGATATAAAAAAATTCCTATAAAAAATGGCCAATAAGGATTTGCCAAGAAGCGTCGTATAATTTTAATTTTTACTAATGGAAATGCATATTCTGGGCCATGTCGAAGGTCGCCAAATTCCTTCTGTGGTGAGCCACTATCATCATCAGCACCTCAGTGTCTTGTTACAATCACATGGTTACGGTCTTAAAACCGTTCTCGAGGTAGAAAGGTGGACAGATAGAGCAGGAAATTTGCTAGGAGAGCAGACGTTATAGGACAGGTACAAGAAACCCATCAGTAGATACGCCAATTTTCCTTCG
>NW_026686484.1:0-1417 GCF_943735745.2 Anopheles bellator | reverse complement strand
CTGAATATTTTTAAAGTTGTTGTCCGTACGCATATGCTTATGATTGATTTGTTTATGGATTCGATTCGCCCAACCCGAAGGAGAGATCAAAAACGGATTAACCTCACATGAGTCAAGTATCAAAGCGGCTCAAAACGATTGCAAATTTCTACTGACGGCTCGGACGGCTCTAGCTGGATGACGTCGAAGTATGGGAAGTCATAATATACGTTTGCAAAATGCTCCGCCTCATCGATATCATCCTGGCTTCTGTTTGGGAGCCTTCACCAGGTCACAACACCGACGACCATACACAGTCGACCGTCGGAGGTTTGGGCGGCAACCTGTCTCCGGCAGAAGTAATCGTGATCGGCCTTCGCCTCCATATGTGGAATTCGCGTTTATAAATATTTATGATAAATGAAACGTGTAGCAGCAAACGCAACACCAAGGACGTACATGTCGGAGCTACTGGATGTGCGCCAACACGTGGCTGAAGTCCGGAGCGAAGTTTTAAGTTTCATTTCATCCCTGCCAATAGGATTAGCGCATTTTTTGTGCTCTTTTTCGTTCGAAAGACTGTTGGAGTTAGACATTCAGTTTCGTGTTCCGGTATGCTAGAAACACTTCTTGGAACACACATGGCCGAACATGACAGGTACGTCGAAGCCGTCATCATAAGAGAATGCAGACTGAACGCCTCACCGTAACGGTGGCATTCATTTTGCCACTCACTAGCCTGGTGTAAATCAGCTCTACTGAAGCTAACATTCGAAGACTGTCGGGAATCTGCGCCGAGCGATAGAGTAGGATCTTCCACGGAAAAGCAATTCCGCATCACATGTCATCAATTCATGACATCAAACCCGAACCATATCCTGTGTCCTCGTCGACTGTCTGTTGCATGCGCCGCCGAAGAAAGGGTAAATTGCCATCTTTTTGTGATACGCAAACCCAGCCAATCCACAACTTTCGTGTTGCTCCAAAACGGAATTCATATTTCCATCCTGGTGGATGGCCGTTCATGAGCACCAGAATGACGGTTCCATTCTTCGTCGTAACGCACCGGATCAACATCTTTCGAACACACCAGGACCTCGATACCGAGCATATTTATCAGATAGCTCTCCTACGCGATGGATCTCCGTAAAAGCGCTACAACACACTTCGGGTTTCGATATTCGTCCCAAGGAAATTGAAAACTATACAATTCCAATATTGGATGGGTCCGTTCCATCGTTCGAAAAGGTCGTTCCGTATAACACACACCTTACACCATGAAGCAGTTTGCGATAGACGATGTTGGCGACGATGAAACAGGGCTCTCATCAATCGATGCGAAAAGAGACTTTGTCATTGAATGAAGATATATTGCCCCGTAAATATCAACAATTCTTCGGCTTCGGATGTCCTTCGCTGGGCGAAGTATCTCTTTTTG
>NW_026686483.1:0-1417 GCF_943735745.2 Anopheles bellator | reverse complement strand
CATCGGTACATATTGAAAATTGATCGACGAAAATACTGTTCCTAGGTCTACCAGCCCCCAAGGGACTCCTCCTTTTTGTGGGTGTGTTTGTTTGCGCGTGTTCAATGTACTGTAATCATCTTTCAACTTCACTTTTCATATTCTTATATCCTTCAACTGGCAATAGTTGTATCGTTTGCTCAAATTCTTCTTTTCGACGAACCGGGTGTCGCATATTTTTGGAAGGGTGCATTTTGAATAGGACTCTGCTTGAGACGGCTTTCTTCAACCTTCTGAAGTCCTCTCGTGTACCAGCGGCCAGTTTTGCATTTGCGGTCCTCTTCCGAATAATCGAAAAAGTTATCAACTTATCGGGGCTTTCTTATCCCGCATGTTCTTTCCCAGAAGAAGTTGGAAAAATCTTTCGACTGGTGTGCGCACGGTTTACACTCCATCCGGCCGAGCACATATTTTTGTTTTTTTACGCTGCTTTAATGCCTTTCTGCCTGGCTGGTCCCTGAATATAAACACACCGAATCAACACCCTCGATTTTTCTTCGGCTTTTCCCATTTTCCCATCGAAGGAGGCACGTGCTTCCTGCACTTATGGAACACGCAAACGAAAGGGAAAGTTTTCACATAATTTGACTTAATTATGTACGTTTTACCTCTCGTTTAGTAGCAACCCTTGGCGGACCCATCCATCGACGGGGTGTTATTGAAAAGTGTCGAATATCGATGGTACCGTCTCAAGCTCAAGCAAGGAAGTATAAAAAAATGAGCGCCCTTTCTTGAGCACAAACTTCGTTCGACTGCTTCTGATTGATAGGGGAAGATTTTGCTTGGTAGTGGGATGTAATAGTATTAACGAAGTTATAGGGAATAAGTACCAACCGAAATCAATAAGCGAATAGACGAATAGATAGAAAGTTATAGACGACCAAAGTTTTCTTGGTTTCTTCGGGAAATTTAAATTTTCGCCGATATACCGGAAAAACGACGCACTTTAGCGAGAAAAGAACAACAACGGAAGACGTACGCCGTATGGGAATACCAACTTGAAGACGTTAATTTGACACAAAACATATTCGTCCTGTCAACGCGTTCAATTCCTGCTCGTTGCTTGGGCCTCACCAGAATCGATCCAGCATTCGCGTTAGGAGACTTCGCAGCCAAGATCAAACACGTTATTCACATGTCCACCTATCCCTGGATTAGATTTCCTTCTGGACTCATCACTTCGCATTCTCAGTGCGGAAATATGATGCGCCCTCGCCAACCATTTGCCAACATCTCGGCGACACCTTGAAGGAAGTCGACGAGGAAAACATTTCATTTCCCCGAAATGTGCCATCAAATTGGTTTACCAAATAGAACACATACACATGACGCGATGTGGCCACGAGTATTCCGCTTCTTCATGGCTAGACTTTCATTT
>NW_026686482.1:0-1417 GCF_943735745.2 Anopheles bellator | reverse complement strand
GAAATAGGGTTGGAATGTTGTCAATCCCCCTGCCTTTATTCGTAACGATACACTCTATTAGGGCAATTGTATTATTTTGTAATGAAAAAACAACAAAAATCAGTAACTTTGAGTTACGGGAGCGAAATGTGATCCACGGATGATCGAGGAGGTTACGATAAGATACGAGGGAATATAAATGCACGTTTCCTGTGTTAGCACCTATCACAGCGAGCCGAGTTCTCGAGCGGTTGAGTCATCATGGTCGTACGTGGTCCCGTTGCGAAGGGACCGCCTGCCACCCCGTCGATTTATTCGCCGATAAAGTTTGGCTTCCGCTTCTCGGCAAAGGCCCGTAACCCTTCGAGGCGGTCCTTGGTCGGGATGACCTGCGCGTAGCACGCTTCCTCGATCGCGTACGCCGTGGCAAGGTCCACCTGCAGACCCTTGTCGATCGCCTTCTTGGCCATGCGCACGCCGACCGGCCCGTTGGGCACGATTTCCATCGCTAGTTCGAGGGCACGACGGTACGCCGCGTCGCCCGTGTCGTTCGGCTGGACCGCGTGGTTCACGATGCCAAGGGCTTTCGCTTCCTCGCCACTGAACTGACGTGCGGTAAAGATGAGCTCCTTCGCGAGGGCCGGATTGAGGATGCGCGGCAGGCGTTGGGTTCCGCCCGCCCCAGGAATGATTCCGAGCTTCGTCTCGACCAGGCCCAGCTTTGCGTTCGTGGCCACGACCCGCATATCGCAGGCGAGTGCCATCTCGAGCCCACCACCGAGTGCGGCCCCGTCGATCGCGGCCACCACCGGTGTCGGCATCTGCTCTATGTTCACCATCATCTGGCGCAGTTTCGACACGAACCGGCTCACCTCCTGCGGCGTAAAGGTGGCCCGTTCCTTGAGATCCGCTCCGGCACAGAACACACCCGGCACCAGGCTACGCACGATCACGACACGCACGTTTTTGTCGTGCGTCAGCAGCTCGATCGCGTCGAGCAGCTGCGTGACGAGTGTTTTGCTGAAAGAGTTGCGCGCCGTCGGACGATTCAAGCCGAGCACCGCGATGCCCTGTTTGTCTTCCTCGGTCAGGTACGTTAGCTGCAGCTCCTGGTTCGGAGCCGCACCGCCACCCGTCACTCCCGGTCCGTGGTCATCGTGGGCTTTGCACGCGGTGGTCCCGAGGGTGCGCACCGCGAGTGCGTACTGTTTTGCCGCGCGGCCAGCAATCGCAACCGTGGCCCTACCGAGCATCGTAACACGTGGCACCAAGCCGGTCACCAGAGGTCACCAATCCGATCGTAGCCACGCTGGAAGAAACTATATCACGGCGTATCGGGTGGGAAGGCGCAATAAAACAGGTCGTTGCCACTCGAATCACTGGCGCTTGTGCGGGTTGTGCCGTACACTTTAGGTGCGTTACATAAGACAAATGACGT
>NW_026686481.1:0-1417 GCF_943735745.2 Anopheles bellator | reverse complement strand
TAGTAAAGCGACACGGACGATGCAAGTGGAATCAAGGCACTGTATTAATTGGTTGATCGAAACGCATGTCACTCTTACAAAAGGCTATTGCAGACGATTGATTGCTAGCACGTTAGCTGATTGTTGATGGTGGCTGATTGTTGCTGTTGCCATTTGTTTTTTCTTTCTTGTTTTACTCCTAACGAAACACTTTCTATGTGTCTGGGGTCTGGGCCTGATCGATTGATTGCTGATCCTGCGATTGATTACTGATTGCTGATCCTTTGCTAAAGCAACGATGCGAAATCCAGGACACCTACCGGAAACCAGAAGGAAAGGAAAGAGCTGCTGCCAAAGCTCGAAGCCTGAAGAAGGTATTAATTTTCTGGAGCAGAGTGACGCTGTTAGAAGCTATGTGTATGCTTGCCGCGATCCCTAGTTTAGCTCCGAAATCCAGGAAACATAGATCCAAAACAAACCTGAAGGACCATAGACTGAAAGGCTTCCCCTCTCTCTCTCTCTCTCCAGCACCCTACACTGCGCTATGCCGGGCACAATTCAGTAACTCATCGTTAGAATAGATAAAAGAAATAGTTTTTGTGTGGCGCTTTCCTCGGTATAGTCGGTCCTAACCGCGAATATGCTCGTCCTGTGGCTCAGTGTTTTGTTCGTTTTCCGCGACGAGACTCATGCATACACGGTAAAGCAGCAGGCTAGGATCGGCCCTGTATCGTGCGGCTGAAAGTTGTGGACTGCAACCAAACGCAATGATGTCATGCTCCATCAGCAAGAAGCGGCCCGGGTTGGTGCGGTTAATCCTGAAGCCGTTGACGTAGGTTCCATTAGTCGAGGTATGGTCTGTCAGTACAATATGCCCGTCACGGATGTGCAAACTGCAGTGGTTTCGCGATACGTTCGGGAATAATCGCCCGGGCAAAGGAATGACGGAGTGGCGGTTGTCGCGCCCTATTACAATCAGCTCATTTTCGGGCACGTCCACAGTCTTATGTTCTTCTCGGTACATCCGTTCAAGACAGTTTTTGTAAGGATTTGGGCAGTAGTCGGGCACACTGTTATCGCAGTGCTCCGGCAGTTGTTGGGAGCACGTTGCTTGTTCCTCGTTGGTGGGTTCGTGTTCGTCGTTCGTAGTAGCATCAGGATCCTGCTGCCGTTTCACACACTGCATAAAAGCATTCCTAAGCGCGTTCATCGTGAATCGTGGTTCGAATGCAACCGTCGTTAAATCTTTTAACGGCGGTCGGCTTGGCGTTAGCTGCGGACAACACTTGGGTATGGGCACAACACTTGGATTTGCTGCTTGCTGCTACTAGCGCGTCCGGGTCTGGCCGGGTCTTCGACGAGACGTTAGCTCCACCGTGGGGGAACAGCGTGAAAGAACTGAATCCTCACCCGTGCCCCAACAGGGGTTTTAAGGATG
>NW_026686480.1:1087-1421 GCF_943735745.2 Anopheles bellator | reverse complement strand
GTAGGCCGTGAGGCCCGGGGTTGAGCCGCGAAAGCGGTGACCTTTTTGTTGAGACGAGAAGGAGAAGGAAGAAGGCGGTGCCCCAGCCGCCAGCCTGCAGCGGCCCCAGCCGCCGGCCCGCGGCGGTCAAGCCCAGCCGGTCCGCGCCCGAGGAAGAGGGAAGGAAGAAGGCGGTGCCCCAGCCGCCAGCCTGCGACGCCCCCAGCCGCCGGCCTGCGGCGGTCAAGACCAGCCGGTCCGCGCCCGAGGAAGAGGGAAGGAAGAAGGCGGTGCCCCAGCCGCCAGCTTGCAGCGCCCCCAGCCGCCGGCCTGCGGCGGTCAAGCCCAGCCGGTC
>NW_026686480.1:0-987 GCF_943735745.2 Anopheles bellator | reverse complement strand
AAGGCGGTGCCCCAGCCGCCAGCCTGCAGCGCCCCCAGCCGCCGGCCTGCGGCGGTCAAGCCCAGCCGGTCCGCGCCCGAGGAAGAGGGAAGGAAGAAGGCGGTGCCCCAGCCGCCAGCCTGCAGCGCCCCCAGCCGCCGGCCCGCGGCGGTCAAGCCCAGCCGGTCCGCGCCCGAGGAAGAGGGAAGGAAGAAGGCGGTGCCCCAGCCGCCAGCCTGCGACGCCCCCAGCCGCCGGCCTGCGGCGGTCAAGCCCAGCCGGTCCGCGCCCGAGAAGGACGGGATACGGAAGTGGCAGCAGCAAGGTGACCAGTGGCAGCAGCGAGGTGACCAGTGGCAGCAGCAAGGTGACCAGTGGCAGCAGCGAGGTGACCAGTGGCAGCAGCGAGGTGATAAGTGTCGAAAAAGGGACAACCACGTTCGAAGTGATAAGTGTCGAAAAAGGGACAACCACGTTCGAAGTGATAAGTGTCGAGAAAAGGGACAACCACGTTCGAAGTGATAAGTGTCGAGAAAAGGGACAACCACGTTCGAAGTGATAAGTGTCGAAAAAAGGGACAACCACGTTCTAAGTGATAAGTGTCGAGAAAAGGGACAACCACGTTCGAAGTGATAAGTGTCGAAAAAGGGACAACCACGTTCTAAGTGATAAGTGTCGAGAAGAGGGACAACCACGTTTGAAGTGATAAGTGATAAGCATAGGCGAGAGACGTGGAAGGTGCGTCAAGAGGACAGCAAGCTGAGCAACAGAAACAACGGTATCGTGAGTAACCAGGGCAAAGATTATTTAAAATTGTTAGGGGGCCATATATAGCAGTTTCTGTTGTAAATCTTGTTTGGACAACCCGCGTGCGCGCCTTTCACCCGCGATTTCGAAATCCGCGTATATATATAAATTTAAAAAGAGAGAAAAAAGAGAATCCGCGTCGTCACATAAAAAAAGAGACAAAGCCACGAGCTTGGAGTCTGTCAAACAGGTCCCATCCAG
>NW_026686479.1:0-1422 GCF_943735745.2 Anopheles bellator | reverse complement strand
TCCTGCGCTAATGAGCTTGAATTCCTCTCTCTCTCTCTGTCTCCCTCTGTTCTCGTTTTATGTCTAGAGGGGTCTCGGTAGTTGAAAAATATCGTTTCCCGATCATTAGCGCAAACCGCGGACCCCGTGTACGTGTATGAGGGCTCAATGTTATTTTTACCATCATTTCGATGTCGGTCAGTGTGCTTTGAGGGCCGCCACAATCGTGTCCCCAACCAGAGCACCGGGGGTGGGGCCCAGGCCTAGTGGAGAGCGCGAGCATTAAACGGAACGATAGACAGATTTGAAGTTAATTACACTGAAACACTGAAGGAGTGGAGCTTGACGCTCGCTCGTGCCATTTTGTTGACAGCGAGTGCCCACCGCAACTCGGCGGGGAGCGGCGGCTGTTCTCCTGCTCGTTTGCCCCCCGCTTTTTGTGGATTCTTCAAAATCAACATCGAGCATAATTAATGACTTTTGGGGAGGAAAAGTTGCGGAAGTTTCACCAATTTTGGTTTGCAGTAGTTCCGAGTCCTGTGGGCCGCGCAGGACTTCCGCCTCCTAGTTTGCCTAATTTCCCGGGCTCGCTTTGTAGACGACGCAGAAAAGTATCGTCCGGGGCGTCCGTCGCCCCACCATTCGAGCGTTGCGAAGAAAAGTTTTGCAAATTCTAATCAAAAGTTTGTGTGCCGTGTGTCCCCGGCAGCAGTAATTAGAATTTTGCGGGGCTGTACCGGGTCGGGTCGGGGTTTGCTTGGTGTGGTAGGTGGTATGCAAATTTCCCTGTCACCGGGCGCTCCCTGTCGTCCTCTCTTATCTGCACATGGAGAGCATCACATCCCTATGAGGGAAGCTTTCGCTTCGTCATCATTCAATTTGTGCGCCACCGGAACGGCGAGCTCGGCAGGCTGATTGCCTGCCTCCGACACACACGCGCATCCACCTACCGGAGCGGATGGGAACTAGTTTTGTAAACGAATCCCCCGGTGCTGCTGGACCGCGGGACGAGCAGTGCAATCAAGGAAGCGGAATGGTGTTTACATTATTTTCCAAGAGGGATATGGGGCCGTCGGCAGAAATCAGCACGCACACCATCGTCAGAGCATCGTCATCGGATTATGTTTTCGGCTGTCATCGTGAAGATAGCGCCACCGGCGGTGTCGTCGTCGTCGGCGTGAGCGCCTTCGAATAATAAACACCAAAATTAAACAGCCGGCCAGTCGTTTGGCACCAGCATAATGTGGCTAGGTCCTTACGGGGCGTGCGGGTGTGCGATGTTGACGCTGATGACACGCCGAGAAGACCACCACCACCACCACACAAGGGATGAGCTCATGCGTAACAGGCGCCCATAGGGGGCGCCACGCTCGTCAAATAGAGGGACCTTAACTATGAGAACCACCGTAAACCCGCATGGACCGCACCACAAACATTGGGGGG
>NW_026686478.1:0-1422 GCF_943735745.2 Anopheles bellator | reverse complement strand
TACATTGTTTCACGGGTCTGCCTTCTCCACATATACATTGTCGCTCTTAACTTAAGGGGCTGCATCCACCACAAAACGAACATGTTGTGGCCATTGCCTTGTCGCCTTTTCGAAGGAAACTACAGGGTGCTCCATCACAACCCATACTATTTAAATGTTAAATTACTCCGCTATTTGTACGTTGATTGTAGCAAATAAACAAGATTTATTTAGGGTTATTTAAAATGCCGTTTATTAATAATTTACTCAAAATACAATATCGATCAAATGACGGCCTCCATTAGACACACAAAAAGCGACGTTTTTTTTAACAATTTTTCATTGTATTTGACAACATTCCGGTAATAGACAACGTAATAGCAGCAATTTCCGCCGTTAGCTTTCAATTCTTAGACGGTCTTCGGTTGGCTGGCATAAACCTTACTCTTCAATTAGCCTCAAGAACTTCGGCGTTAATAAGCACGCACAGTTTTCACTGTTGAACGATTATTTTCAATGCAGAGCTCTACAATTTTAGCCCACTTTTGTGGCGTAGACTAATGTTTCCAATGGGTCGTGATGGAACACCCTGTATAAATGCTCCATGAAATACTCCATTCTTTAAAATATGTTTCTAAACTCTTTGCGATACGGTTCGTCAAGGCACACCAAAAACCAACAGTCCTCTCAGTAAAAATCCCCAATTCCCAAAACTCGCGCCCCAGTTTGGTCGATTTCGGAAAACATTCGACAGCAAATGCCAAACGGACGCTTCGTTTGCCCGGTTCACGGTTGACCTTTTCACGGTTCCATTTAAGGTGGCTCGAATTCGCACTCGGGTCGACTTTAAACTCTGCCCACCGATCGGTGCCACTCCGAGCGTCACTCCGAGCCAGGTCGGAAGACGCGTCGGAAGAAGTTTCACGCAGCCGGGGCATCATTCCGAAAACTCGCCCCATTCGCTGTGCCCACGCAACAGGCGCAAAACGTCTGTCACTTTAATGTCGCGGAAGTAGCTTGAACTTCCGCAGCGGGTTGGCCGGCCGGCGTTATGGCACGCCATGGCCGAACGGGCCGAAGGGACCGCTTTCTTGGGCTAACTTTTGCCACCCTCCGGCGGCGGCGTGGACGGGTTCCGAAGGATGAAGCAGCACTTCATTAAGCCCAGCCGGCAGGTCTCCTCGCGAGACGGCAGTGAAATAGTTTTCAGAGCTCCTCCAGGCTTCGATAGGAAAGTTCGGCTTTAAAGGCACTCGGCGTTGGGCTCGCTTCGGAATTCATGACACTATCCATCAGCCGGCCGTCGGCTCGGTCTCGGTTTGTGCAGTGATTCCTCCGATCCCCACCAGCTGCGCACGTACACGCGTGTCACATTTCTCACGGGGACACCGGTGCAAAAACTTTCGGGAAGGATCATGAACGGCATACGAAGCAGTCCCGACA
>NW_026686477.1:0-1424 GCF_943735745.2 Anopheles bellator | reverse complement strand
CGGGTGCTTGGCTAATGAGGGATTGAAAGAACTTTGTTTTGTTATTTATTGCAGAGAACGCCCCGGATGGAGCGAAAATATCTTTCAATCTCACCAATTGCATTGATATTACAAGTCTCACGGAATCACGTTAGCGAAAGTTTTAAACCTAAGTTTACATTTCACAATGGTTCTCGAGTGTGACACTTTTCCGGTATGTATCCAGACCAAAGCTTTTATTCGATTATTATTAGTTTAGAGATTAAGTACGATCCTCGTCCTGGTGATCACAACAATCACAACACTCGATCCTGGTGATCACAACAATCTACCATTTGGTTTCCTTTTCCACACTTTTGTTGCAAACTTTGCAACTAATTCGGCCAATTCTATGCTGAATGCTGCAATGTTGATCTCTTTGCCTCTCTTAAGATGTTTGCTCTGTCAAAAACAACGTCCAAACATTTTATTTCGCGAAACTCTGATAGGCTTAGAATGTTGCCACTGCACACGGATAGCGTTGTTGTAGATCATTTTTATAACAAAATTGTAATATATCTTCGTAAGTTGTCCAAAAGTATACTATAAGCCTTAAATTATTATTACTCTTAATGTTACAAAATCACAATAACCACAGATGACCCAAAAAATAGGATTCTATTCTATCAATTCATACAACATCGATTAACAGGTAAGATTATGATCTGGATCAGGTGAGAAATCAAAACCTGCCATCAGGACAAAAGCATAACAACACAGAAGGAGAAGCATCTCTCAAGAAATGCAACAACATCTGCTGTAGGTTAATTAATAATTGTTAAATTAACATTAAGCTTAACATCTATAATAATGATTTCGTTGGATTGTGTGTTACGTTCTACTCTGCTTACGTTTACAAATAGCATATATTGCAAAAACCATTTTCCTGTAGGCAATGCAAATTAGTTAGATCATTCTGAAATCGAAGTTAGAACCTAATATTGCACTAACTCAAATATTCCACCGTTTCATAAATACTGATGAATGAATCGCACATTGTGTGCGAACATTTGTTGAGAATCTTATGCACACAGCAGCAAATTAAACATAAGAAACCGTATTAGGCCACAATAAAAAAAACCATATAAGACGACCAAGCCAAATTAACTATATTGACCAGATGTTCTAGGGCTACCAGCATTCTAGCTTTTTATGTGCAAATTAAATTACATATCATAAGATAAAAAATCGCCAGAGCATATGAAATGGAAGTTCATCGTATTCGCGAAAAATGTAAACAAACAAAATCCCGGTTTTGCCGTTTTGACATTTGCCTTGTGTCGGCAAATGATCGTTCATTCACTATGTTGCTCCCAATGAACGCGTGTTGTAATGTACAGCTCCTACATACATACACAGAAACAGAAGTCTTCTCGCGGCCAGCCTCAGCACACTACTTTGTCCAA
>NW_026686476.1:0-1424 GCF_943735745.2 Anopheles bellator | reverse complement strand
CGGGTGCTTGGCTAATGAGGGATTGAAAGAACTTTGTTTTGTTATTTATTGCAGAGAACGCCCCGGATGGAGCGAAAATATCTTTCAATCTCACCAATTGCATTGATATTACAAGTCTCACGGAATCACGTTAGCGAAAGTTTTAAACCTAAGTTTACATTTCACAATGGTTCTCGAGTGTGACACTTTTCCGGTATGTATCCAGACCAAAGCTTTTATTCGATTATTATTAGTTTAGAGATTAAGTACGATCCTCGTCCTGGTGATCACAACAATCACAACACTCGATCCTGGTGATCACAACAATCTACCATTTGGTTTCCTTTTCCACACTTTTGTTGCAAACTTTGCAACTAATTCGGCCAATTCTATGCTGAATGCTGCAATGTTGATCTCTTTGCCTCTCTTAAGATGTTTGCTCTGTCAAAAACAACGTCCAAACATTTTATTTCGCGAAACTCTGATAGGCTTAGAATGTTGCCACTGCACACGGATAGCGTTGTTGTAGATCATTTTTATAACAAAATTGTAATATATCTTCGTAAGTTGTCCAAAAGTATACTATAAGCCTTAAATTATTATTACTCTTAATGTTACAAAATCACAATAACCACAGATGACCCAAAAAATAGGATTCTATTCTATCAATTCATACAACATCGATTAACAGGTAAGATTATGATCTGGATCAGGTGAGAAATCAAAACCTGCCATCAGGACAAAAGCATAACAACACAGAAGGAGAAGCATCTCTCAAGAAATGCAACAACATCTGCTGTAGGTTAATTAATAATTGTTAAATTAACATTAAGCTTAACATCTATAATAATGATTTCGTTGGATTGTGTGTTACGTTCTACTCTGCTTACGTTTACAAATAGCATATATTGCAAAAACCATTTTCCTGTAGGCAATGCAAATTAGTTAGATCATTCTGAAATCGAAGTTAGAACCTAATATTGCACTAACTCAAATATTCCACCGTTTCATAAATACTGATGAATGAATCGCACATTGTGTGCGAACATTTGTTGAGAATCTTATGCACACAGCAGCAAATTAAACATAAGAAACCGTATTAGGCCACAATAAAAAAAACCATATAAGGCGACCAAGCCAAATTAACTATATTGACCAGATGTTCTAGGGCTACCAGCATTCTAGCTTTTTATGTGCAAATTAAATTACATATCATAAGATAAAAAATCGTCAGAGCATATGAAATGGAAGTTCATCGTATTCGCGAAAAATGTAAACAAACAAATTCCCGGTTTTGCCGTTTTGACATTTGCCTTGCGTCGGCAAATGATCGTTCATTCACTATGTTGCTCCCAATGAACGCGTGTTGTAATGTACAGCTCCTACATACATACACAGAAACAGAAGTCTTCTCGCGGCCAGCCTCAGCACACTACTTTGTCCAA
>NW_026686475.1:0-1425 GCF_943735745.2 Anopheles bellator | reverse complement strand
CTCTCTCTCTCTCTGTCTCCCTCCGTTCTCGTTTTATGTCTAGAGGGGTCTCGGTAGTTGAAAAATATCGTTTCCCGATCATTAGCGCAAACCGCGGACCCCGTGTACGTGTATGAGGGCTCAATGTTATTTTTACCATAATTTCGATGTCGGTCAGTGTGCTTTGAGGGCCGCCACAATCGTGTCCCCAACCAGAGCACGGGAGGGGCCCCCGGCCTAGTGGAGAGCGCGAGCATTAAACGGAACGATAGACAGATTTGAAGTTAATTACACTGAAACACTGAAGGAGTGGAGCTTGACGCTCGCTCGCGCCATTTTGTTGACAGCGAGTGCCCACCGCAACTCGGCGGGGGGCGGCGGCCGTTCTCCTGCTCGTTTGCCCCCCGCTTTTTGTGGATTCTTCAAAACCAACATCGAGCATAATTAATGACTTTTGGCGAGGAAAAGTTGCGGAAGTTTCACCAATTTTGGTTTGCAGTAGTTCCGAGTCCTGTGGGCCGCGCAGGACTTCCGCCTCCTAGTTTGCCTAATTTCCCGGGCTCGCTTTGTAGACGCAGAAAAGTATCGTCCGGGGCCGGGTCCGGGGCGTCCGTCGCCCCGCCATTCGAGCGTTGCGAAGAAAAGTTTTGCAAATTCTAATCAAAAGTTTGTGTGCTGTGTGTCCCCGGCAGCAGTAATTAGAATTTTGCGGGGCTGTACCCGTTGGATCGGGGTTTGCTTGGTGTGGTAGGTGGTATGCAAATTTCCCTGTCACCGTGGGCTCCCTGTCGTCCTCTCTTATCTGCACATGGAGAGCATCACATCCCTATGGGGGAAGCTTTAGCTTCGTCATCATTCAATTTGTGCGCCACCGGAACGGCGAGCTTGGCAGGCTGATTGCCTGCCTCCGACACACACGCGGCCACCTACCGGAGCGGATGGGAACTAGTTTTGTAAACGAATCCCCCGGTGCTGCTGGACCGCGGGACGAGCAGCGCAATCAAGGAAGCGGAATGGTGTTTACATTATCTTCCCGGGGGGGATATGGGGCCGTCGGCAGAAATCAGCACGCAGACCATCGTCAGAGCATCGTCATCGGATTATGTTTTGGGCTGTCATCGTGAAGATGGCGCCACCGGCGGTGTCGTCGTCGTCGGTGTGAGCGCCTTCGAATAATAAACACCAAAATTAAACAGCCGGCCAGTCGTTTGGCACCAGCATAATGTGGCTAGGTCCTTACGGGGCGCGCGGGTGCGATGTTGACGCTGATGACACGCCGAGAAGACCACCACCACCACCACACAAGGGATGAGCTCATGCGTAACAGGCGCCCATAGGTGGCGCCGCGCTCGTCAAATAGAGGGACCTTAACTATGAGAACCACCGTAAACCCGCATGAACCGCACCACAAACATTGGGGGGTTGGCTCACAAAGAGTTTGCTAAA
>NW_026686474.1:0-1426 GCF_943735745.2 Anopheles bellator | reverse complement strand
GCCGTGGAATCGCCGGCGTGTGCGAGCGCGTGCTTACTATTTTCATATCCTACCCCCGCACCCCCATCCACCTTCCCCGCACCCCCATCCACCTTCCCTGCGCAACACCCACAAACAAAAACAACAGCAAGGACGACGACGACGAGGAGCGCGTACGGGATACACGATGAAGCAGGAAATAGTTATGCTTGCTGCCCGCCACCCCCCCCTTGCCACCCAACACACCCTTACTCGGCGGACCCGCACGGGGGGGTGGAGGGCTTAGCGTGTAACTGAATAAAAGAAAGAAAAAAAAAACCCGGAAAGACCTGAAACGGACAAACGGACGCAAATAAAGATAGCGAGCCGGTGGGCGGTAGGGAGTGGGTGGGAGTGGGTGGGAGTGGGTGGGAGGTTCGGTCCAGTCAGGAGCGCACAATTGAATTAAACAGCCCCCACCCCCCTCCCCCCGCCCAGGGGCTATTTTTACTTCACATCCTTTTTGCCCGCCGGGGGTGGGGTGGCGGGTGGGTTGGTCACACACGCCACGTGGCCGGGAAAAAAACCAACACACAACAAGAAACTCCAAAACATATTCATACCTTTCTCCACCCATCCACCCACCCACCCAGCCCGCCTCACACTAAGGCGATGTTTTGTGGGCCGCCGTTGGAGCTTTGCATGTCCCCCCTTCTAATACCAACAACATTCCGTTGTCCCCTCCCCAGCTCTCTCCCACCCCCGCAAAGCACCACCCCCCGGGTGGGGGGTGGTTGGCAATTTATGATGGCCAGAAAGAGTCGTCGCCGAGACACACGCCGGGCATACTCGCGCAACATAAAAACACAGCATAGCCACCCACCCACCCACCCGCCCACCCCCACCACCCACACACACAAAATCACACACAGAAAGACCCACAGGCGGGGGCCGTTATCGGAGCGCGTAATTTATATTTCCACATTTTTCAAGAAAGGCCCCCCCCCCCCGCCCCCCCTTTCCGTTCCAACTGCTGCGCCTTCCCCGCACCTTCCCCGCACCACCCAGCTATCGGTTTGTGTGTTTTTGTTTTGAGGAGTCAGCCAGCGTCAAACGTCGCTTCTTCGTGTATCCGCTTCGTCCGTCCGTCGTCGGCTATTTATCTCTGACACACCACCCTCCCCCGCTGATCCAGGGCGTAGGGGACACATGTGTGCGGCGGCGGCGGCTGGGGGGGCTGGGAGGGAATTATTTATTTTTCATTAGGAAACTTTTGTGGCGGCGGCGGCGACGGCGCCACTTAATCGGCTTCGATCGGCATCCGGGCCCGGGGAGGGGAGGGGGTGGATCGGCATCGTTTAAATGTCACAAACTTATGCGTGGGGAGGGGGTGAGGAGGGGGGGATGGATAAGGGGCACGCGTGTGTGTGCGCACTAGGCTCTTATAATTAAATTAAACACAGCCTTT
>NW_026686473.1:0-1428 GCF_943735745.2 Anopheles bellator | reverse complement strand
GATTAAAGAACCGCAGAGGTGACTCCACTCTACTCCTATCTCTCCAATAGTAACTCGAGAAGAGTGAAGACTCCTAAATGGGTAAACTATTTTGGGACCGTGTTGAATTTATGACGAACTTTGGATGTTTCCGAGATCGCGAAGGCGGATATTTTAATTTGGAGGAAGCGGTTCAAGCATCAGTGAGTCCACTTGCAATTGGCTCGTTGTTTAGGTTGAAATACATATTCTTGGTCTCTTGATCTCTGGTAAACTAAGCACACAAACTAGAGTCCAACAACATTACGGAGCGTTCGCTTAGAATGTGAACTTGTTCGACTTAAAATCTTCTTTGAATCGTAGTCTCGGAATCTGGTAGCGTTTGTCCGTTTATCGGGATTTCCTGTTCTTTTCATCCTCCGACCGTAAAACTGACAAGAACATCGTTGTTTTGGTGCTTATTAATTGACTACCGGAAGATCCGAAGAAGCCGCCTCCCGGAGTGCAAAGAGCATTAGCACCCGGGATGGGTGGCATGTGAACAAGATTTGCTAGATTTAAACGAAAAGAACGCTATTAATCCGACGCCAGGGATGTGGGGCCAGGCGTAGGTGTAAGTGATTCAGTGTTTGCTCAGCAATTACGAGATTCGGTAACACAAACATAAACATTACGGCGTAAGGGCAGGAATCTCCCAGATCCACTAAAAGCCGGGCGTTGGAGAGAAGATTGATTTCAATTCGTTCAGAAACCTTCCAGCACTTCTAGGGGCTGGTGTTCGTCATCCTACTACGTGGCCCAGCAGGGTTCCAAAGAATGGATAAATGGTCTAGCTAATTTCTACTGACAACACACACTCTGAACAAGAGATAGTCTAGAACCGGTCTAGAGTTGGGGCAGATCCATCCGGGCAGTCATGAATGTTTTACTCGTTGATTCATTTGTTCTGTGGGCCAACCAGTTTGTGCCATTTGTAATGGAAACGTTACGAAATCGATTTATCATTTTCCTACAATATTCTGTTGCCATCTCAACACAGCCCGCTGCATTCTGCAACCACCAAGTATTACTTGCGCTGCCACATAAATAACAGACAAAACTTCTTCTTTCTTGACGTACACTTACTTCTTGAACCCAATACGGTGGAAACACAGTTGAAAGAAAGGAAACCCAGATGGAGAAGAACCCTGGGGTTCTTGGCAAGGGCATTTGCAATATTTATTATTATATGACAAATATATTTTCAATCGGAAATGATGCGGAAAAAGCAAAAATCGATAGCGCACAGGCATCGCAATATAAAGAGGAATGGTCAACAGCAAAATGGCGGAAGAATCGTCTGGAAGAAGGAAACACCATAATCAAAGATTTCTGCCCTGGGACCACCCGGAAGTGTCTATGTGTATGTGTAGAAAATATATTGACAATAACTAGCACTAACCTTCAGTA
>NW_026686472.1:0-1430 GCF_943735745.2 Anopheles bellator | reverse complement strand
CATTCGATCGGAGAAGATGACGGACCTGGCAATGGAAGACCCCCCCCTCCACCACCCCTAAGCCGGAACATGATGTACTTCTAACCCCCACCTTCTGCATTGAGGATGGCAAAAAAGAAGAAAAAAAGGAAAAGCCACGGTGGGTGGATCGAAGAGGCGCGCCCGCCGGAGCTTGACTAATGCGCGTACCGCAATCGCGCCCGCGCATGTACTCCCGATTCGATTCGATTCCTCCATCACCCCCCCACACCCTCTCCCCACCCCCTCCCTTCTCCCTCTCTCCACAACCACATTAGCACGTGTGATGGGAATGGGAAGGGCGCGATTTGTTTGACTCGAACGCAAGGAACGGAAGGAGCCTGTCGCGCTCGAGCGAACTCGCGTGAGCGCAACGTGCGTTTGCGTGTGTGCTCGCGTTTGATCTAAACGCGATGTGGCATTTTTCGCCCAAGGAAAAGCGGGGGAAAAGGGGCCACGGCGAGTGCGAAAAGCATAACCTCCTCACGCTACCCTTCGAAGGAAGTTTGACGGGAGGAGAGCCGAGGGAGCCGTGGCTCACGGGGGAAAGGAGTACGAGTCGCGAACCTCCTCCCCCCCTAATTAATGGAGAAGCTCTTTCATCACGCACACACACGCGTGTACGGAGGCACTCGAACTCAATCATTGTCAGTCGGCGTTGGCTTCACGTCATCGTCCCCAACAGGTCGAACTCGATTAAGCGTGCAGAGCGGTGGCGAAGCGAAAAAGGGTGGGGGGGGGGTGTATTGACAAAAAAATCACCCACACACACACAACCACTTTCGGGGGGGTGGTTGGGTGGGTGCTCCACTTCAAGTTCTTCAATTGGACGGATTAAGAGCCTCCCCCACCCCCCCGAACGGTGTGTCGAGAGTGTCCCTGAGGGTGAGGAGTTGGAGGGGGAGGGGGGGCGGTAGGTCATCAGGGCAAGGTGGGATGCTTCGCTTCAGTGGGCACCTCCATCCACAGGACACGAACTGACGACGACGACGACGACGGAAAGAGAAAAAAAAACCCTATGGGTGGGACGAAGGGGGGAAGTGTTGGGGAGGGTAGGGAACGGGGTTTACTTGACCAACACGCACAGCGGCACCCCGGAAAGGACCCCCGAACAGCGTGCTAAGTGGCTGGGATCCCCAACCCTTTTGCGGAGGGTTCCGGAGACGTCCGGGAAAACTTGTAACGAGCGCTCGGGAGCCTCACCATAACTCATCCAATTGACCACACAGTCCACAAGTCCCTTTTGAAGCCCCTTCTGGGAGGGGGGGCTCCAGACGGCTGGGAGGGCTTGGGGGAAATGTGGCTTAAATAATTAGCACTAATTTCTCAATTCGAAAGATAGCGGAGGAGCAGAAACTTTTTGTTTTTATCTTTCTACAGATCCTTTCCAGGGGGTGGTCGATGGGGGGGGG
>NW_026686471.1:0-1431 GCF_943735745.2 Anopheles bellator | reverse complement strand
TGCCGTGGTGTGCCGTTCTTCTAGTCCCCGTTTCTTCCCGCGTTCTTAATATTTTTCAATTGCCTTCCTGCTCTTCGCTCAAATTGCGGCCACCTTTGGCCGACTGACGGTGGGGTCCCACGAAGTGGTGGTGGGTGAGGGGGGAGGAGATTAGGGGGGTATTGCGTACTTTCGGCAGTAAAAATAGACAGTAACAGCAACAACAACAATGACAGCGACAACGCAGCAAGCGAAGATCTGCAAAATTCGCCCAAAATGCCTGGATCCTACGGGAGGATTCTCTAGCAGGAGACCCCCAGGGTGAAGCAGAGAAGGCAGGGGGGGGGCACCCAAAAGTGCCCACTTGTCAGAAAGTGGCCGCCTGGAGGTATCTCAGGTTCCGGAATCGGGAAGGTAGGTCGAGGTTGGTAGCCGGAACGTCGGAGTTCAACGTCTGGGCGGGAGCCGTGCAATACGAGTCGTCGGATGTGCTTACCTAGCTGTAACCGTTTGTCCGGGCTCGTATTGGTGGCGAGGGGGCGATATTTGAGGAGCCATTCCACAACTTGGTTTGGGGTACGCAACGGACGCAACGGACACGGACACACAAGCACCACACATGCCAATAAGCATGGTACGAGTTGCCCAAACTTACGTGGTCCTACGGCCCCTAAGATCCAGCAGGTAGTCAGATAGTCCTGGGCTAGGCATGGGTCGGTTTAGGTTCAAGTCCAAGCGGGATACGACCAGATAACTGGCGTGTCACACGCGACCATTGGCTTCATCCAGGATCCATGGATTCATGCCACCTGACCTGAACCTGATGCGCACGCCAACAGCGCCATGTAGCGAAATTAAAGAGCAGCGGGCCGTGCCGTTTTGCGCTCGAGCTAATCGAACGAATTATTGCCACGTCCGCGGCCCTCCTACGACTTGGTAGGAATAATTGGTTGGGCAGAACTTTCAAGCGTAATGATCGGCATTCCAGTACACCGCGTATACCGTACCTCTCGCCAGTACATTGCGCCTGTCGGCCGAGTAACTATTCTTGGCGGCTGAAGGTCAGATAATTATTTCGGTAATACAAACACGCGTGCGCGCGCGCGCGCGAACGCACACGGACCTGGGCCAATACAGGTATTGCAGGCGTGTGCAATGACTGTGTGAGGCTCCGGTTAAGTCGGCCCGTAATTAAAGACGGCACCTTTTTGCGCTCGGCCGTCTCTCGGGCCTCGCGGTCTAGGTCTAGACACAAAAACACAGCTGGCTTCCGAGCAGGGTGACTGGAGCCCTCTCCGGATAGTGACACAGCAACCAGCAGGCGTTCGGTTCTGTCCGGTTCTTGGCTGTAGCTGCACAGAGGCCCCGGATACGGAAATTAATCTCTACAGCAGATATCCTGTGCCGCACGTTGATCGTTCGTTGCCGGCCGGCGTAAACCTTCGCCGGGGC
>NW_026686470.1:0-1433 GCF_943735745.2 Anopheles bellator | reverse complement strand
CTAACTCTCGCTCGAGACAACGCCGAGACCTGCCTTCCTACATTCATCAATCAGTTTTCTCACATCGTCGAGTGAGTCTCAAAGTATATTCCATCTGAAACACTTTAACTTTTCACTTTTACTAGGTTGTTCAAATAGTTTTGCAATTGAATAAGAAAATCACATTTTTATGATTTTAAATACACTTTACTATTCAGTATGGCTTGTTCTAAGGAGATTCCAATTTAAGAATTCCATCCCTGAAGTGAGAAACTGGAAGGACTTCAAAATACGTTTCCACAACTGGTATGACGTCATCATTTGATGAAAAACACTTTCCAGGCATGATTTTTTGTGGACGGGAAACAGATGGAAATCGTGAATCCTCTAGCAATTCAAAATTTTAATTCATGGAATTATGTAATTATGTAAATGCTCTCAAAAATGAAACACGGTGTGTTGTCCTGATGAAAAGGTGTTTTTCTGCAAATCGGCTATTTTTCACGAATTTTCTCCTTCATTACAACAATAACTAAGATCTATTGATTTACTAGTTTGCAAGTAATCCACAAAACAACATTCCTTTGGCATCCAAAAAACTGGGGTTAACACCTTGTTGGCCGATTTCTAGACACAAACTCGTATCGGAGCCGAAGAACTACATTTATAGCACTCTTCAGCGTCTTGATTTGGTTCAGGATCATGGTTATAGACCGAAGTCTCATCCATAATGGTGCAGAGAATGTTCCGTTCGAATGAGTTTTTGTCCACTTTCTCACACTCGACGATTTTACAACACGATGTCCTGTATTTTTCCTACGACTTCAGGTGTTGCTACTATTTTTGGACGTCCTTGACTTGGATCGTCTTCAAGACTTGTACGACCACGTTTGAATTCAGTACCCCAGCTTTCTACCGTAAAAATTGAAGGCGAAGACCCTTTTGCACTTTCAACATTCGTTCATAAACCTTCCAAAAATAACAATTCAATCTTGATTTAGTTGATGTACGATACTTCTAGTATACTCTGTTCTAAAACCACAAAACTTATTGAACTTTGAATGTTTCTCTTCGTTATGGTTCACCACGTACGAAACCTTCTCCGGGTCAAAATCCTGGTCCGAACCGTTTGCTAACTTTGTTTAGTTAAAATTTAATTATGATTTTCAACCCAAAACCAAAGCACCTTTTGAATGTTTTGCGGCCCGCTTTTATCCGTTACGGTTTAAAGTTTTGCGCCAACCAACGGGTGACCATTTGTGCCTGCGTCAGCGACCGAGTTTACCTCGAGCACCTCGTTGCAATCCGAAATCGCGTCACCGAATTTCGATTACATGCTCACGGACGACGGTTCCGTGGTGGTTCGGGGTTCACAGAACTTTTTGCTGTCGTTTCCTTCCTCTCCCATTTTTTTTCTGTTGTTGTTACCATCTCCTACCAAAACCCAACCCGCT
>NW_026686469.1:0-1433 GCF_943735745.2 Anopheles bellator | reverse complement strand
GAGTTCGTCGAAGAAGCAGTTACCGAAGAAAAACCAGAACCATCGGAACTAGCAACTGAAGTTGTTGAGAAGAAGGCAATCGATGCTGTCGAGGAAAAGGTAGAAGCAGTAACAGTCAGTGAAGAACCAGAGCCCTCTGAACCAGCGACAGAAGTTGTTGAAATGCAGGTTATCGAAGTTGTTGAGGAAATGGTTGCCAAGCTTGAGGAAGACATAACGGGAGCTAAAGCAGAGTTCGTCGAAGAAGCAGTTACCGAAGAAAAACCAGAACCATCGGAACTAGCAACTGAAGTTGTTGAGAAGAAGGCAGTCAATGCTGTCGAGGAAAAGGTAGAAGCAGTAACAGTCAGTAAAGAACCAGAGCCCTCTGAACCAGCGACAGAAGTTGTTGAAAAGCAGGTTATCGAAGTTGTTGAGGAAAAGGTTGCCAAGCTTGAGGAAGACATAACGGAAGCTAAAGCAGAGTTCTTCGAAGAAGCAGTTACCGAAGAAAAACCAGAACCATCGGAACTAGCGACTGAAGTTGTTGAGAAGAAGGCAATCGATGCTGTCGAGGAAAAGGTAGAAGCAGTAACAGTCAGTGAAGAACCAGAGCCCTCTGAACCAGCGACAGAAGTTGTTGAAAAGCAGGTTATCGAAGTTATTGAGGAAATAGTTACCAAGTTTCAGGAAGACATAACGGGAGCTAAAGCAGAGTTCGTCGAAGAAGCAGTTATCGAAGAAAAACCAGAACCATCGGAACTAGCGACTGAAGTTGTTGAGAAGAAGGCAATCGATGCTGTCAAGGAAAAGGTAGAAGCAGTAACAGTCAGTGAAGAACCAGAGCCCTCTGAACCAGCGACAGAAGTTGTTGAAAAGCAGGTTATCGAAGTTGTTGAGCAAAAGGTTGAAATGCTTGTGGAAGATGTAGCGGAAGCTAAAGTAGAGTTCGTCGAAGAAGCAGTTACTGAAGAAAGACCAGAACCATCGGAACTAGCAACTGAAGTTTTTGAGAAGAAGGCAATCGATGCTGTCGAGGAAAAGGTAGAAGCAGTAGCAGTCAGTGAAGAACCAGAGCCTTCTGAACCAGCGACAGAAGTTGTTCAAAAGCAGGTTATCGAAGTTATTGAGGAAAAGGTTGCCAAGGTTCAGGAAGACATAACGGGAGCTAAAGCAGAGTTCGTCGAAGAAGCAGTTACCGAAGAAAAACCAGAACCATCGGAACTAGCAACTGAAGTTGTTGAGAAGAAGGCAATCGATACTGTCGAGGAAAAGGTAGAAGCAGTAACAGTCAGTGAAGAACCAGAGCCCTCTGAACCAGCGACAGAAGTTGTTCAAAAGCAGGTTATCGAAGTTGTTGAGGAAAAGGTTGCCAAGGTTCAGGAAGACATAACGGGAGCTAAAGCAGAGTTCGTCGAAGAAGCAGTTACCGAAGAAAAACCAGAACCATCGGA
>NW_026686468.1:0-1434 GCF_943735745.2 Anopheles bellator | reverse complement strand
AGCGATCCTGTAGATTAACTGTACCATAACTATCATACCATAGAAATGCTATAACTTCCAATAAATCATATTTAAACTTTAAACTCCCCTGTATAACTTTAAGAAAATAAGTCGAATATATTATAAATCAAATTAAAAAAAAATATATTGATATTATAGAAAAGTAAATGTGTGAAAACCGTTAAATATTATGGATTTATATTTTTATTTTGATTTATTTTGAATTCATTTTGCCTTAATGTGACTATCATGTCCATGTAGTGTTCTTCTTTCTACGACCATCAGCGTCCGAATCGCTTTTCCGATAGAAAGTCGCATTGATTCGATAAAAATACTTGGAGAACGTCCATCGGGTGTCACCATTGCCCATACAATTTCTTGTGATGCCATACCATTCCATTTCTTCCCATACCATTTCTTGTCCTTTTACAACATGTTGATATCATAACGTGTTCTCAAAAACCCAACATGCGGAACATGAAACTACCATATTGTCAGCCATTTTCGGGCCGTGCTTTAATGGAAGCGACGCGATGCACAATATTCCCCAAACTGCCTCCGAACAACATGCTCTTTAACAGCAGTCATTACAAAACTCTCTCGTCAAACAACCATCCCTTCAACTCACCGGTGTTATGTTTTATGAAACAGACCTCCGGAGCAAAAGTGAAATTGTCCCAGGTCTAATACGGATACCGTGCGGAACCTGTGGTCCACCTTCTCCGGAAGCGTAATTCCGCAGAATTGGGAAACCGCCACAGGAAAAGCGATGGAAAACCACATTAAAGGCCAACAGCATTCCCTTGGACTTGGCAGCAGCAGAGAGAAATCCCTTCCGCCTGGGATTTGGTGAGCCAGACCGAAAAGTTTGTCATCGAGCCAGCCTGCGGTAGCGATCGTGGTCTTTAATTCCAACCGTTTTCACTCCTTTCGCGGCTATTTACGCGACACTGTCGGGTATCCGCCAAACCCCCAGCGGACCAAAGTGTCCTGTGTGTGGTTGCTGGAGAATTCAGAACCTGCCACACGATTGCAGTCTAGATATTCTACCCTTTGCTTATTTCGGAATTTTCGGGAAGAATGCGCGAAAAATTCGCACCAAATTGCTTCGACTTCCGCAGTGCGTTAAATTATGTTTGCCGACTATACGGACGGGCTGGATGGGCGGGCCGGACGATGGTCGTGTTCTGCCAAACGGCAAATTCAATTAACCGATTGTCATTACGGATCCGCCCAGCATGCGCCGCCTGGTATCAGCTTGACCAGATTCGGCTTCACTCGATCGCTGTCGATAGGAACCTGAGAGCTGTTCAACGTCCGGTTAGGGGCCAAGGCCAAGCGAGATGGTTTGGCTACAAATACCGTCAAAATACGCGTCCTACGGCAAAAGGGTTGAATGCTAGAATGCCCGTTGGGTTCGTTGCGAAATTGTCG
>NW_026686467.1:0-1434 GCF_943735745.2 Anopheles bellator | reverse complement strand
GAAAAGATCACGAAAAGGACAAAAGAAAATTTACGTAGCAAATAAAAGCAGCAAGCACGAGAAACAAACGGCAAGAGGACGCCACGAAAAGTTAATACGGCTAGGAAATAGCCAGGATGGAATGGTATTTGTTACCTTAGCGACACAAGAAAACACTAGAAGGAAGACGAACTATTACATTGATACAGGCGCCACAGTTAATTTACTCAGGCTGGATGAGGCCAAGAGAATAGGGGTAAGAAAAATAGACTGCCGAGAGCAAGCAGAAATTACAGGCATAGGCAATAATAGTATAACTACCATGGGATCGTGCGAGCTTCAATTAATTATTGAAGGGAGTATTTTTCTAGTTAGGTTTTACGTAATTAAAGATTTATTAATACCAGGAATTTTAGGTTTAGAGTTCCTGCAGCAACAAGAAGCAGAAATCAACCTAAGAGAAGGGTTAATGAAAATAACGCGTGCGCCAGCGAAACAGTTTGAACATAAGCAGCTCAACCATCGGCGGGAAAGAAACCCGAGCGTACGCATCGGTATAGCGGTCGACCGCAGAGATAGGGGATTTGGGGACACAATGGTAGGAGCAGAATATGCAAGCGAAATGTTAGGAATGGAACATTTGGAGGAAATGCCGGACGACGTTTACCAAGGGAAGACGGACTTAGACAGCGATTTGGATTGCGACATCGTTGAATATAAGCAGATTAGGAAGCTACAAGGATACGAAAGGGAGGTACAATTGCTCAATATGTTGCATGTCGAATCGGCCGAATTGGCAGACATGCTGCGTAAATTTAATGATGTTTTCTTTATGGAAGGAGATAAACTTACGCAGACCAGAGCAGCCGTCCATGAGATCGAAACCTCGACAAACGTGCCTATCTATAAGAGGCAATATCGGTTCCCGGAGGTAACGAAAATTCATTTAAAAGAACAAATAGACGAAATGTTGGAACAAGGAATTATCCAACCTAGCACAAGCCCGTATAACGCCCCCGTTCTATGCATCCCCAAGAAGCTCGATGACAACGGACAGAAAAGATATCGCATAGTTGTGGATTTTAGAGCCTTGAATGAAGTAACAAAACCCTTCGTATACCCAATACCCTTAATTAACGAAATCATAGACACATTGGGAGACAGCAGATACTTTTCCACGTTAGATTTGAAATCAGGATTCTACCAGATCCCGATATCCCCAAGGGATGCTGCGAAGACAGCTTTCTCAACGCCTTCAGGACATTTTCAGTTCCGAGCAATGCCAATGGGTCTCAGAAACTCGCCTTCAACGTTTCAACGGTTGATGAACACAGTGCTGTATGAGATCAAAGGTGTTAGAGCAGTAGTATATTTGGATGACATCGTCATCTACGGAAGAACGATCAAGGAACATAACGAACATTTTGAAAAGGTGCTCAGAGGGCTTCGCAAGTA
>NW_026686466.1:0-1435 GCF_943735745.2 Anopheles bellator | reverse complement strand
TAATATTATTAAGTATACGTGAATGATAAATAAATAACAAACGATGAACCGTCAATGTTTTTTTTCAAAGTTTTTTTAAATTATATTTTGGAAACGTTACCATCTTTTAAATTTTTATAAGGAACTGTTGGAATGTGTATGTGTAACGTGCCGATTCGTCTTTAATGAAGTAGTCGGGATCTAAACTAATGATTGCATCATAAATTAATTGTAATGTCTTTGGATAGAATGACCACTTCAGGTCTTTTCCATCTCTGTGCTGCTCCCACACGCTTTCAGAAAATAATTTAGGCTCTACTAAAAAATCAATACATTTTTTCACCAATTGCTCCCCTGATTTCTGCTTTGCATTCCACGATTTACTACGAATGTAGTTGATAAATCCTGTCTTATAAACGTTATAATTATTTAATTAAATAGCGTTAGCTGTGTGCGCAAAAACAACTATAAGCACCTGGACATTGTTCTGGCCGGCGATAAAACAGCTGGCGTCGTGCGAAACGCATCCGCCCCCGAATCGCTAGTAAATATTGACACCCATCACCTTCCACTCCTGTTGCGTCTGCAACCCAGTCCTTCACCCGTACTCCAGACAAGGACCGCGAATTCCTTCCTTAACTTCAGAAGAGCTGACTACTTACTACTTGACAGCCGCCTCAGCAGATTGGGGCGCGCTTTACGACGACAAAATATCAGTTGACGACGCGGTACTGTTCTTCAACGAAACCATCCGGAAGGTCATTGAGGCCGTGGTGCCGCGACATACTCCGAGTGGCTACCCTCCATGGTCTAATAAACTACTAAAAGCGATCAAACGACGCAAAAACCGCGCACTAAGGCAGCTTCAGCGGCATGGCTCACCTCACTACCGCCTCCTTTTCCATGCTGTTAGTAAGTCCTACCGGGCGCTAAACCGCCTCTTGTACCGGAAGTACATCCTGTTTAAGCAGAACGATCTAACCCGGAACCCGCAATCGTTCTGGAAATTCATCAACTCCAGACGACGTGAGCGTGTGCCTCCCTCCGACATGGAATACAAAGGACACCGTGCATCCACGGACGCGGCAAAATGTGAGGGTTTCGCCGCGAGATGCTGGATGCTGAGAGATGCTGAGCGTGCGAGTACTGTTCTTCATTAAAGATTTAATAGACACGCAAAAGCCAGGACAAATACCACGAGTTCAGATATGTCGACCACATTCAAATTCGAGTCGAGCGTGGCATTCAAGTGGCAGCGTGGATAATCTAACGCGCACGCAGGTTTCATTGCTGCAGAAATGGAATACAACAAGGAAGCAATCGTGCGACGGTCGGCCCGCCAGGCTGACCGGGCGTCCCGGAAGCTTCGAGAGGAGGCTCTTGAAGCAGTTCGTATGTCGATCTCGACAACACCTCCTTGTCGGATAGCTAGCGACAGCGAGTCGGAAACAGAATG
>NW_026686465.1:0-1435 GCF_943735745.2 Anopheles bellator | reverse complement strand
TTTTTTTACCTTCAAATCTCCATATCCGTATCCGTGTATCACACACTTTCTTATCTTCACTCAAGAACATTAACATCTCACCATCATACAAGGGGGTTCCGAAGTGCCGCATGGTTCCATCATGCCATGGCTATACCATTTCTACCAAAAAAACGCCCTTTCAGCCTAGCGCTACATCTGCTTCGAGTCATTCAACTACACCGATTTCCATTCTCAATTTTATCTGGCCATTATCATTCACCTATCCATTCCTCACGCGACTCACCGAACCTTCGTAACTAGCGGGCGTTCGACTCTATTCAATACGTCTTCCACTGACTCAATCCTTTATTTTCTTCCCCTTTTATTCCTTCTGCTCATCGTCCTGATCCTCTGGCTTTACTGGAAGCTTGGCCACTCTGCAAGCCGGTCGCTTAAGCAACGTGTTGAGATGCTTGAGCGTCACCGCTCTAATTTGTTTGTCCTTTCCCGGATGGACTTGTACTACTCGCCCTTTGATCCATTTTCCGGGCGCCTGTTCATTCGGAAAGGTCACCACATCCCCAACTGCTAACGGTGGCATCTTAGCCTGCCACTTATTTCGCTTTATTAATTGTGGCAAGTATTCGCGATTCCACCTTTGCCAATAGTGCAAAGCGATCAATTGCACCCTCTTCCATCGGCTTTTCAACGTTTCCCTGTGCGAGACATCCTCCAACGTAGGCACTGCGTCACCATGACACCCTATTAAGAAATGGCTTGGCGTCAATGGCTCCTCATCCTCATGATCAAGAGGGATATGAATAAGCGGGCGATTGTTTATTATCGCCTCAATTTCCGTCAACGCTGATCTTAGCACCGCCTCCGGGTATTGCTCTTGGCCTAACGGCAATAGGCTTTTAACTTCCTTGACCATCCGTTCCCACGCGCCGCCGAAATGCGGGGCGGCCGGTGGATTGAAATGAAATTCTATACCCTCTCCCGCACAACGCTGCTTTAGCTTCGCCGTCTCCCTGGACGCTCCCACAAAGTTGGTTCCGTTGTCACAAAACAAGTGTAATATTTTGCCCCTTCTATGCTGCATGCTCCTTAAGCACATAAAAAACGCATCGGTGCTTAGGTCCATTGCTAACTCCAAATGTACAGCCCGCGTGGTGAGGCAAGTAAAAAGTGCCCCCCACCGTTTCTCATGTCGCCTTCCGATTGAGACGTTAAGTGGGCCAAAATAATCCACCCCTGAGTAAGAGAACGGTTTATTAAACCCCGTGGTCCTGCTCTTTGGCAATGGAGCCATCTGTGGCGTAATTGGTTTTGCTCGATCGTTCCTACACTTCTGGCAGGCGGACACGACCTTTTTCAGCTCCGCTCTAGCGTTAATGACCCAATACCTCTGTCTTATTGACGCCAACGTCGTCTCGAACTTCTGGTGCAAATACTTCTCATGGTATGACCTTAC
>NW_026686464.1:0-1436 GCF_943735745.2 Anopheles bellator | reverse complement strand
CTTTGATCTTAGCCTTTAGGCCGAGAAGCGATACCGGATGGACGGATTGGGACAAGCTCACATCCCTGTGGCCCACTGGTTGCTCTAGCGAAACATAAACCAAAACCGAGGCCACTGCCTGAAACCTGAAAGAGCAACACGGCAGCGTGCGTCATGACCGTTGCTTAGCAACGAGCAAATGGGTAAAGGATGCAGGGTCACGAAAATAGTTTGAAGCAAATACCGATCTCCCGTTCGTTGCTATTGCTTCTTTAAGAAGCCGAATATTGAAATTGATATTTTGTATCCCATTTGCCGAAGTGTCGAAAAAACGTGAAACATTGATTGTTAGCACGTTCATAGCACAGCCACGGGGCAACTGCCATCCACACCAGGCGTCTTCGCAAAAGGTTTTTCGCTGTGTGCGTATGTTGTGAAAAAATGTTGAACCTATTCTTCTTTTGGCCGAAATAGAGAAGGCAAAAAGGGCCTTACAACGATAGCATCCCCTTCTCTCTCTCTCTCTCTCTCGGTCGGTCGCCCGAATCGGCACGGACGGGAGCCGGACGATCGCTGGCAGGAGATCGGTAGTTCAGCATGATTAATGATTTTCTCTTAATTCGGTGTCAGCCCATTTTGGGCTCCAACCCCTCGGAGCGCAGCACAAAGCATTAAAGCCTCCCCTCCGTCCCGGCCCGGCCTTTCCGCGGACCGTGCGGATTCAGTGACCAGCGCGCGACGCAAGCCGATCGAGCAGCCACAATGAAAGTTCACCACCACCACGCGCGAATTTCGGTGGGCTAATTCGGTTAGATTAGACAAACCGAGTGTCAGGTGCCTTCGGTTCGCGGACAAAACCTGAACAAATGTTTTCTCCCAAACTCGGAGCCGATGAGTTGGCGAAAACCCGGCCATGGTGTCCGTTTTTGGGCTAACGGATAGGTTCGAGACCGTGTTATCACCTCCGAGTAGTTTCGCACCTGGCCACGAATCGTCCGGCTGACTCACGGGGAGCGCACGGCACGGACAATCGCGCTCTAATTTGTTTCATAAGCCTGTAATGGAATAAATTATCGCTAAAGGTACTGCTGCCAACAAAACGCACTCCAAAAACCGGGGTCAGAAACCGGTCATCACCGGGGCCGGATGTCTGGCCATGTACTGCCCGGCGCCATTAGTCAGCGGGAAGATTAATTTACGCACACCCCGGACGCAAAGAGGGACCTCTGCAGCTCATTAGCGAGCGCGTTAAGGGAGTTTCCGCGGGCACCTCGAATCTCAGTCCCGTCAACGCGGGGAGCCGCGGGATTCCGGTGCCATCGTGCCATCGCCATCGTTCTGGGGGAAGTGATCTGTTTTCAGTGGCACTTTTACGCACGCACCGATATCAGCCGATTTGCATGAGTCTCCCGAGTTGAGGCGATTAGTGTCGCCGGAACGAGTCATAAATGTCTAAT
>NW_026686463.1:0-1436 GCF_943735745.2 Anopheles bellator | reverse complement strand
CCTAGAAGCGGCCACGAAACAGATTGACCCTGAAAGAAGGAAAAAAAGACCCACAGCGGAGGGCCTAAGCGAGCGGATTGTGATAATTTGCACTCGCCTCGACCCGGATCGACGAAAGCCGTGACTACGGCGCACCAAATCCCTACCTTGGTAGGTGGTGTAATCTCCGTGGACCACACCGGTGCGCCGACGGTTCTCCCGAGCATTGGCCTGGGATTTGGCGTGTAATAAATTTATGATCACGTTTGCCGCAGCATATCGACGCTCATTTCCGACGCCGCGCAGCAACTCCGCAGAATTATCTCAGAGCGAACACGTACATATTACATTCGCGCTGTGTGGTGTGTTGCAGTAAAAGATTGCTGTTGAGCATAATTTCTTGCACTTTACAAGAAGCAGCCTTACACTTGGTAGGTGAGGGAAGGGCTACCTATTGTGGGTGGGTGAGCTGCTGCTGGTGGACTTCCTCACGGACCTGAAATTCCCCGCTGTGGGACATGCTGGGGTGTGATTGTTTAGGATACCGGATGGCGTTTGCTCCGTGCTGTCAGCGAGATTTTGGAATATTGGAAAATGTAAAACGTGTGCTGCATATGCTGCAAATGGCCGGAAACCCTGTTGCGCCGTTCATGTTGATCCCGGCACGGGACTTGCTAACGAGTTCGAAGGTGGAATATTCTCGTCGCGCTACGTGAGGCGTTAAAATGAGAAAGTTGTTTCTCAAATTAATACTTATATTACCACCGTGTAACAGCATCCTGTATCAGATAATAGTTTAGAATGATTGCTCTTTCTCATACTGACATATTGTTTTAAAAATGAATGTTTGTAATGTTTTCATCTTGAAAAATTTAACAGTTTTATTGGTTTACCATTTTCTTATCCAGCGAATAGTGTTGATTGAATCGAGGGAATTACTGGGCAGCAAGAGTTCCAAATGCACTTACCATTTTGTCCAAATTAGCAACATCTTTCCCTTCTCAAGAGCAGGAGCATGACACGTGTGGCTTGCTTATCGTCGACAGGAAATGAACAATTTCCAGGCACAGTTTTCCAAAGTCCATCCTTTGTCGGCGATTTTGCTCGCTTATTTCGTTTCATTACGCACGTAGCACTTCATAAACACTTGACATTGAAATTAGCAATTATTCGTCGTAATGGGTGCTGCATTTATTTTTGAGCCACTTTGGAGAATTGTGCCTTCGAGGTCACACCCAAGGAAGCGAGCGCAACCATGACTGATGCGATCGTCGAAGATGCGAACAACGGTATTATGTAAAAGTCGAAGCATTATGCTTAAGTCGCGTCCCAGCAGCATTTGTTGGCCATCTAATGCTGTATTTTGGACAAACGCCAATCACCGGAGGCTGTGTTGGGCACGTGTTGTTTCCAAGTGGTGCTGTTGTTTCGCCGTACATGATGAGGAGTGCTTTGTG
>NW_026686462.1:0-1436 GCF_943735745.2 Anopheles bellator | reverse complement strand
CTTTGATCTTAGCCTTTAGGCCGAGAAGCGATACCGGATGGACGGATTGGGACAAGCTCACATCCCTGTGGCCCACTGGTTGCTCTAGCGAAACATAAACCAAAACCGAGGCCACTGCCTGAAACCTGAAAGAGCAACACGGCAGCGTGCGTCATGACCGTTGCTTAGCAACGAGCAAATGGGTAAAGGATGCAGGGTCACGAAAATAGTTTGAAGCAAATACCGATCTCCCGTTCGTTGCTATTGCTTCTTTAAGAAGCCGAATATTGAAATTGATATTTTGTATCCCATTTGCCGAAGTGTCGAAAAAACGTGAAACATTGATTGTTAGCACGTTCATAGCACAGCCACGGGGCAACTGCCATCCACACCAGGCGTCTTCGCAAAAGGTTTTTCGCTGTGTGCGTATGTTGTGAAAAAATGTTGAACCTATTCTTCTTTTGGCCGAAATAGAGAAGGCAAAAAGGGCCTTACAACGATAGCATCCCCTTCTCTCTCTCTCTCTCTCTCGGTCGGTCGCCCGAATCGGCACGGACGGGAGCCGGACGATCGCTGGCAGGAGATCGGTAGTTCAGCATGATTAATGATTTTCTCTTAATTCGGTGTCAGCCCATTTTGGGCTCCAACCCCTCGGAGCGCAGCACAAAGCATTAAAGCCTCCCCTCCGTCCCGGCCCGGCCTTTCCGCGGACCGTGCGGATTCAGTGACCAGCGCGCGACGCAAGCCGATCGAGCAGCCACAATGAAAGTTCACCACCACCACGCGCGAATTTCGGTGGGCTAATTCGGTTAGATTAGACAAACCGAGTGTCAGGTGCCTTCGGTTCGCGGACAAAACCTGAACAAATGTTTTCTCCCAAACTCGGAGCCGATGAGTTGGCGAAAACCCGGCCATGGTGTCCGTTTTTGGGCTAACGGATAGGTTCGAGACCGTGTTATCACCTCCGAGTAGTTTCGCACCTGGCCACGAATCGTCCGGCTGACTCACGGGGAGCGCACGGCACGGACAATCGCGCTCTAATTTGTTTCATAAGCCTGTAATGGAATAAATTATCGCTAAAGGTACTGCTGCCAACAAAACGCACTCCAAAAACCGGGGTCAGAAACCGGTCATCACCGGGGCCGGATGTCTGGCCATGTACTGCCCGGCGCCATTAGTCAGCGGGAAGATTAATTTACGCACACCCCGGACGCAAAGAGGGACCTCTGCAGCTCATTAGCGAGCGCGTTAAGGGAGTTTCCGCGGGCACCTCGAATCTCAGTCCCGTCAACGCGGGGAGCCGCGGGATTCCGGTGCCATCGTGCCATCGCCATCGTTCTGGGGGAAGTGATCTGTTTTCAGTGGCACTTTTACGCACGCACCGATATCAGCCGATTTGCATGAGTCTCCCGAGTTGAGGCGATTAGTGTCGCCGGAACGAGTCATAAATGTCTAAT
>NW_026686461.1:0-1438 GCF_943735745.2 Anopheles bellator | reverse complement strand
TTTTTCGCACGACAACACCCGGTGTCCCGGGGACCTCGGATCCCGGCCAAGATATCGCCCCCATCTGGGGGCCAAAAGTTAAACAAATTCATCAGCCCGCGTCAGGTACCCTAATGGTGGCCTACTTCCGCGCTCGCCATTAACCCTGGCCCCGCCATGATCGTCCAATTTCCGCGAAACCTCTGCGAATTCTGGGGCAACGAGGGCTGCGAAGAAAACAAAACCCTGAGGGCTTAGCTCCCCCCGGGGTCAACGGCACTTAAATGATAAGAAGTGAAACCGATGAAACTCGAAGGCGCCAGTCTTGGGAATCCACCCGTCCCGAGCGACGTGGACCAGCGCTTCCGGTCGCGAGGCTGATTTGTCAAAATATTTCTACAGTCACTAAAACGGGGGGAAAAAAACCGTAGGCGAAAAATGGGTCATCCGGCGGGAGGGCGGCCGCCTGAATCCTTCTGTCTGTCGTTAATGAGTAAACAACTTCACGCATCTGGGCCGCGTTCATTATCTTATCCGTGGCGCTACTCTACACCGTCATATTTGGGGTGCCAGCGAGGAGTCGTCCATGTGGAGCCGGGTTTCTTTTTCGCCTCTTAAGACCCGGCCTGCCCGTCGGGCCTTCCTTCGCTCCCTGACCTACCCAAATGCACGCTTGTGGGGCCGCTTCCGTGCGTATTCCAAGGTCGGCGCCGGGCGAGCTTAGTTTCGTGTCTGGGTGCTCTGACATTGCGATAAGCGACCCGTGTTTGTATCTCGATAGCCATCCGCGAGACGGCCAGACACGATGGCTTAACACGTTTCCGGGCCGCTATCTATCTCCCCGCGTATTGTGATGCCGTCTCCTTGCGGGTCCGAATTCGATTCGAGCTTCGAAGAGGTCGTTTTTCGTGGTGCCGTGACACTGCGGCGGTACTGGGTGTCATATTTTGTAAACAAATTTTCCCCCGGTCCCCTCGCCGGTCGCGGTCTGTGTGGTGCGCCGTGCAGATGTTGAGCAGATGCTCAGAAAATGGCGCACGTTGCTCGCCATCACGGCCAACCATCTCACCACAGTGCATCGCAGCGGCACAGATGCACGGAGAGAGGTTAATAACCATGGCCTTGGATCGTCAGCCGGCGATGGGGCACCGTCTGTAACACGGTGGCCAACAAGTAACGGGAATTTGCATCAAATTATTTTGTTTTTCACACAAAATTTGATACAAATTCCTTGACATCCAAACTTTGGGATCGACACAAATTGCCGATGTGCCAAAGCACGTCCAAGCAAAACGGCTGTCAAAAATTGATTGATTACTCAAAATGGCCAAAATTTTCACCAAACTGGGTTGTTCATTATATTCTCGAGCCTCGATATTAAAGGGCGCTGCTACGAGCCTAACTTTTTTTTATTATATTGGCACACTCTACATATGAACGTGAAGTTTCATTTGAATCG
>NW_026686460.1:0-1439 GCF_943735745.2 Anopheles bellator | reverse complement strand
ACATCAGTGTTGCCAATTCCCGAAATATAAATAGTGACCTTCGTATTTGCTCGGTATATTTCGGTATATTTTCTCTTTTTTTGGGTTCGCGTTCACTCTTCACACTTCACTAGCGGCCCTCGTATAGTAATTTGGTGCGTAGCTGCATATTGTTGTTGGTGACGTCGTAAACAAGTTTTGCATTGCAATCCTATGCATCCCAGTTTAGTTGGACATCTGAAACGAGCAAAGCGAAAACATTTCAACATTATTTGGTAGTCACTGAATACTGTCCAATAAACTTACCTGGATTATTTCTATCAGGATCACCCGTGATCGACAGAGAAGCACAAGCACTTGGTACTTTACACTTGGCACAAGTCCACAACAAAGACAAGACTGTCGGACCCTCGGAACTTCGGGACTTTGCCCCGATCTCGCTGTCTCTGTTATTTCTATTCCTTTTTCTTTCTCTCTACCGTTCGTCTTCCGCCTGCAAACTCACGGCGATTTCAAAACTCACGGGGATTTCTTCCGCTCTTTCCCCGGCAACCTACGAACGCGCCTCATGCTCACTTCGTGCGCTGCGAGATCGCCCTCCCCCGGCCTCGTCGCAGGCAGAGGGGCGTTCGATCTCACTCGTCTCAGCCTTCCTCCGCCGCGTCGCAGGCAGAGGGGCAGCCTCGGGCTCTCAAAATTGCTCACTGGACAGTGAACAATTTCGCTCTTCTCACTTCTAATTCTACAGCTCATCCACACCTCATTCGCTTCTCATCCGCTACTTCGAAGACTATTTCCCATATAGCTTATATGGGGGAATCGCTGTGAGCAGTCGTTAGGTCCAAGGAGTGAGCAGTCGATTGAATTTTCTCCCCAAACGGCCCCCTGCCTCTCACCTGTGTGTTCTCTCGCTTTTTTCGTCTTCTTTCTCTCATATTCCCCCTAACCAAAATGAAACAGTTCGTATTTGGTCGGTACATTTCGGTATATTTTCTCTCTCTTTTTTCGGTTCGCGTACACTCTTCACTCTGCACTAGCGGTTCACAATTTGGTGCGTAGCCGCCTTCGACTCCTTAGACGCGTTGTAAAATGCATTGCATTCCATTGGCATTCGAATCCTTTGCATCCCAGTTTAATTGGACATCTGAAACGAGCAAAGCGAAAACATTTCAACATTGTTTGGTTGTCACTGAATACTGTCCAATAAACTTACCTGGATTATTTCTATCAGGATCACCCGTGATCGACAGAGAAGCACAAGCACTTGGTACTTTACACTTGGCACTTAGAAAAAACAGAGGCAGAGGTTTCGTCCCGATTCGCCTAAGTTCAGAAAGGAAGTTAAAGACAGACTGCCGTCCGCTACCGAACAGAATTTTGCCTCGATCTCGCTGTCTCTTTCTTTTTCTATTTAGCAGCCGGCGCTCCCCACGCAGGGCAAGTGGCTGTGCGGCGTGTTC
>NW_026686459.1:815-1530 GCF_943735745.2 Anopheles bellator | reverse complement strand
TCCCTTGGTAGGCTTCTGCTACATAGGAGAGCCGCAGACCAATGATGTCTATATCATCAGCGTATGCCAGGATCTGGGTTGACTTATAGAAGATGGTTCCCGTAGTCTCCACCCTCGAGTCGCGGATGGCCCTCTCTAGCGCCAAGTTGAATAGGAGACAGGCAAGCCCGTCCCCCTGGCGCAGACCCTTGGTGGTAGCAAAAGGTCCTGAGAGTTTTCCATCCACCCTCACCTGGCATGTGACGTTGGTCATAGTCATTCTAACTAGCCTTATCAGTTTGGCCGGGATTCCAAATGAGCTCATAGCGTCGTACAGTTTTACCCTGGCTATGCTATCGTATGCGGCTTTGAAGTCTATGAAGAGATGGTATGTGTCGTTTCTGTATTCAGCCATCTTCTCCAAGATCTGCCGCATGGTGAAGATCTGATCAGTGGTTGATTTTCCGTTTCGGAATCCTCTTTGATAGTTTCCTACTATCTCTTCGACGTGCGGGACAAGGCGATCCTGAAGGATCAGGGAGAATATTTTATAGGCGGTATTCAACACCGTAATACCCCTGTAGTTGTTGCAGTCCAACCTATCTCCCTTCTTGTATATGGGGTAGATGATGCCGAGATTCCAATCACAAGGCATCGATTCGCTATCCCACACCTCAGTAACAATTTGATGAATCTCGTTTTCTAGTCGTGCACCTCCATTCTTGACCAGTTCGGC
>NW_026686459.1:0-715 GCF_943735745.2 Anopheles bellator | reverse complement strand
TCCCTTGGTAGGCTTCTGCTACATAGGAGAGCCGCAGACCAATGATGTCTATATCATCAGCGTATGCCAGGATCTGGGTTGACTTATAGAAGATGGTTCCCGTAGTCTCCACCCTCGAGTCGCGGATGGCCCTCTCTAGCGCCAAGTTGAATAGGAGACAGGCAAGCCCGTCCCCCTGGCGCAGACCCTTGGTGGTAGCAAAAGGTCCTGAGAGTTTTCCATCCACCCTCACCTGGCATGTGACGTTGGTCATAGTCATTCTAACTAGCCTTATCAGTTTGGCCGGGATTCCAAATGAGCTCATAGCGTCGTACAGTTTTACCCTGGCTATGCTATCGTATGCGGCTTTGAAGTCTATGAAGAGATGGTATGTGTCGTTTCTGTATTCAGCCATCTTCTCCAAGATCTGCCGCATGGTGAAGATCTGATCAGTGGTTGATTTTCCGTTTCGGAATCCTCTTTGATAGTTTCCTACTATCTCTTCGACGTGCGGGACAAGGCGATCCTGAAGGATCAGGGAGAATATTTTATAGGCGGTATTCAACACCGTAATACCCCTGTAGTTGTTGCAGTCCAACCTATCTCCCTTCTTGTATATGGGGTAGATGATGCCGAGATTCCAATCACAAGGCATCGATTCGCTATCCCACACCTCAGTAACAATTTGATGAATCTCGTTTTCTAGTCGTGCACCTCCATTCTTGACCAGTTCGGC
>NW_026686458.1:0-1441 GCF_943735745.2 Anopheles bellator | reverse complement strand
AACAAATTGTACCCTTTCCTCGAACCTCGAAGAATCTGCAAAAGACGATGCTCACATGCTGTTGAGGAGAATTTAAATGTCAATGGTTCCCTGGTTCCGTAGTTCCAGTGAGAGAAAATGGGGAGCCGCTACTGACCACCGCATGCATAAGGATCGTAACAGAAATAATGCAAGAGGCAGGGAATACAGCCAACGCGATTAGATATTCAAACGTTTTACACGGCTTCGTGCGATGCATTTCTTACCAGAAAGGCGCTCAATAAGTCAAAATTAAATCTCTTGTATCGATGCAAGCATACTTAAGGACTTATGCGACAAACAGTTGGCATCCGAACGACTTATCCGAAACAGATCATGGCAAAATCTTGCTTTTGTGCATCTGAATGAAATATTGAATATTTTGAAATTCGTAAGACGCATATAGTATTTATAATCTTCCCTTCTAAAGAGCGTGTAATGTTGACTTGCGACTGACAGTGGTTCAGAAACGTATTCCATTATCGTCACAAGAGAAAGAGATCTTCATTAACTTGGTTAAGTTAATTTTTTCACAACTTTCCCTACCAACAGAATATAAATCATGTCGCATTTGATAGGCGTCAACTAGAATCTTCTTATTCGGTTGAAACCGATAAGTGGTCTTGAGCTGCAGAAAAGACAATGTTAATCTCTGTTGGTTTCTGTAACAGTGTTGTTTTTCGGTGACATCGACAAGCGTTACCAATTGCTCTATCAACGGGGACGTCTTTGCGGGGCACTTAATGCCGTGTCTAGGCGCATAACGGTCCACACCTTACTACTTTCCCGTATAACGTAAGTCTGGTCTCTGTAAATAGTGCCGCAGTACTTGGCTCACTCCTCCCATCTCTTGGGATCAAGATCCAATGATCAGTGCCGGTCAACTGTCCTAGGTAAAGCGACCATCATCGACGACTGCACGTCTTGCCGCCGCTACACCCTCTGTCATTCCGTGGGTTCTCTCACTGAGATGAGGGTCACACACGCACTTACTCCGGCGAATCCTTTCTCGTGTTCGCATATGCGTTGCACGATGTTCTCCACACAGAGTCCATCTTCCACCCTCCGATGCATGCTCCGCTGCACGAAACCACGAGCATCGTCGAAGCTGGATCAGGATGTGTTCCGGCGACTCGCCGTTGACATCATAGGTCGGACAATGCGGCGAAGGAGCTCTCACTATACGGAGGAGATACACACGGAAGTGCCTGTGCCAGGTCACAAACTGGGTAAGAAACTGGAGATTCTACTAATAAATTTATCTCGCTCGCTTTGCATGTTAAATTTCTACCCAATAACGATTGTTTGTTCCAAACAAGGGCATTGCAATCAATGGGATTTCCCGTAGCCGATTCACTTCCCTCGCAACGACCGTCGGTTTCGAAGAATAATCTGAAAGAAAAGATTTAATAGCTGCAGTGTG
>NW_026686457.1:0-1443 GCF_943735745.2 Anopheles bellator | reverse complement strand
GTGTGTTTGGGAGGGTGGTGGGGTAAAGGGAGACTGAGCAAGGTAGTGGAGGTGGCATACAATTATTTCTTGATTTCATCCTTCGTCCTGCACCCTTCGAATGAACGCTGCACCTCTCTCTTTGGCTGGGGTGCATTCAAGAAAGGTGCATTCAACACGGATATGCACGCGCCATGTAGTTACACCATCGATTGGCCCCGCCGGTCCTTCATCCCCCCTCCCTCCCGCGATGGGGTGGTGGGCGGTTATCAATTTTCATCAATCTTTATGCGAAGTTCTATTGCATGCTGTGTGATGCGTGGTGGAGGGGGGTGGGGGCGGGGAGATCGATACGGGAGTGTTGTGATTGACGAAGCAGAAGCTGCACGGAGGAGTGCGATGGGTGGAGGGAAATGGTTTTTAGTGGCCACCGCCGCCAAGTGAATTGCCCAGCCCAGCATAGCCCAGCCCAGTATCATATCCGTCGGTCCGTCCGGTCCGTCCGTTAAAAAGTGAGCGCCACCGCCAATTACCTACTGCATCGTTCAGACCTGGTGCGCGCCATCTATCGGCGGCAGCCTGCGACCGTTCATTCGGCACACTCGGTGGATCGTTCCTTTGTTTTCTCGGTCCCGGGAGTCCCGGTGCCAGCCGGACGCATTAGTGCCGACGTGGCGCCCAGAGGCGCCCAGTTTGCAATATGATTGATTTGATTAGATTTGATTGGATTTGATTGCTAGTTTTTGAACTAGGCCCGGTGGACCACCGCCTGGCCTCGGCTCGCCTAGCACTGGTGCCTGTTTCTTGAGGATAGGAACTTGAAACCCTTGCACCCGACACTGCTGCGCTGAACCTTAGGACGACTGTTGCATGCTGTAGGTCTGAACGATGTGATTGAGAGCAAACCGCACGTTGGAATAGGGTTTCATGCTTCGATGGGACTAGTCGGAGTCGTGGGTATTACATCAGGTTTGGCGAACTCTGCATTAATCTGTGTGCTTCACCTAACGCGCGTGCTCTCTCTATATAAATTGGTCTGTTCAAAAGTTTTCGCGACATATTCGTTCTTCGTGGGCTTCGTATATTATTCGAGTTCCGAGTACGTTGCTACTCATGTCACTGGCTTATGACGAAAAGTTCGGCCATTTTGAGCAATCAGTCAATTTTGGGTGTCAGTAAAATGTTTGTTGGAGTCATACAAGAATCCTTTTATTCGGTTAACTAGCAGATCCGGCGAACTTTGTTCCGCCCCAAAGGCAATTTTGGATTTTATCCAGTTAATTTTAGGTATTAGGATAAGGATAAATTTGAAAATTCTGTTTGATTTGATAGGCCTTTTAGGCTTTCTTTTTTCTTCAGTTAAGCACGTTACAACAGCCATCATATTTTATCACCAGGATGCAAGGACACTGTGCGCCTTAATCATTTTAAGATCTATTCACTTCACTATTCTTAGTCTTCGCT
>NW_026686456.1:0-1452 GCF_943735745.2 Anopheles bellator | reverse complement strand
GGTTCGGCTGTTAGGACAAGACTGATTTATTTCCTTACATTTTGTTCCTGATTTTCCTATTTCTATGTAGAGGTTTATCTTATCTATTGGGAACGAAGGACGCGTTGTTGGTGATGACTGATGCTTTGCCGGATGAATCATGTCGGTACCTGTTGGTGTCACGTGGTGTACCCGTTGGTGTTGACTCAGAGAACTGGACTGCGTTTGCTGTATCGCCGTTATCAGCAGTTGTTCGTCATCGTCGCTATTGGTTTCGTTGTAACTGGTGCGGCAAGCGTGAACTTGGAGAACTTGCCGTAACTCCTCCCCTCTTAGATTCTTTGTCCGCAAAGATAACGTGGTTTGAAAGTAGCCATTGGTTTTCCCTCTGTGCTGCTATTCTCTTCGGGTGTTTGAGGCGTTATGTTTACTTGAACATGAAGCAACTGTACGCTGTGTCTTACTTTGTTATTATTTTCCCAAATTATTTTTTTTCAAATTGTTTTTATGGTGTTTCGTGTTTTTTTTTTCGTCCCTGAAAGTTACTTTATTATCTAGTTGGACGAAATGTTTTTTTTTTTAAAATTGCCTTATGTTTAGGCTTAATTATTTTATCTTTGAAGAAAACCTGCTTTCCTATCGGCAGTTCTGGAGGAACAGTTCGGTTTTGGTTACTTTTAGACTCATTTTGTTTTCTTTGAGCTTCTTTTAATTTTACCAATATTTCATCGTACGTTTTCAATCGTATTTCTTCCGGGATATTTAGGTCTATCTCGCTATTCGAGGTTACTCTTCTTCCGAACAATATCTCAGGGTATCCTTCTAGAGAGTTTGCGTTTGCGTCAGAGTATCCTTCTAGGGAGTTTGCGAAGCGTTTGGGTTGCGGATCGTATGTTTGAGAATGCCCCGTTGCCTTTCTGCCGATCGTGTTGGAACGATTTCCAAATTGAGTGTTGTGTGTACGTGTGGTGCTAGTGTCCATAGGTTCGTGCTGTGGTTGGATTTCTTGCCTCCTAGATTCTGGACGTGTATTGTTTGGGGGATAATTATTCGTTCTAATGTTTTGATTTGGATTTCTGTTAGGCTGACCTCTAACATTAACTGGGTTTTGAGAGAGATTGTTATGCGGTGTGGGTGGTTTACGGTGAGACTGCGTATTCATAGGGGTGTTTCTAACACTCATGTTAGAATACTCTAAACAATAGTGGTACGCTTGAGCCAAATTTGTTGGTTTGTAATTCTTACAATACATAGATAGGGGCTCTCCTAGACCTCGAATGAAAGTGTCCAAAGCTATCATACTGTAAAGTTTAATGATGGCTGACTCATGGCCATGCCACTGCACGTCCATTCGTATAACGGAACCTATTAAAGATAACATTTCAGTTATCTTTGCATAATAACTTTCTATCGTTTCGAATGAGCCTTTTTTCATAGATTTCAGCTCATTATCGAGAGTCATAAGATCTCTCT
>NW_026686455.1:0-1452 GCF_943735745.2 Anopheles bellator | reverse complement strand
GGTTCGGCTGTTAGGACAAGACTGATTTATTTCCTTACATTTTGTTCCTGATTTTCCTATTTCTATGTAGAGGTTTATCTTATCTATTGGGAACGAAGGACGCGTTGTTGGTGATGACTGATGCTTTGCCGGATGAATCATGTCGGTACCTGTTGGTGTCACGTGGTGTACCCGTTGGTGTTGACTCAGAGAACTGGACTGCGTTTGCTGTATCGCCGTTATCAGCAGTTGTTCGTCATCGTCGCTATTGGTTTCGTTGTAACTGGTGCGGCAAGCGTGAACTTGGAGAACTTGCCGTAACTCCTCCCCTCTTAGATTCTTTGTCCGCAAAGATAACGTGGTTTGAAAGTAGCCATTGGTTTTCCCTCTGTGCTGCTATTCTCTTCGGGTGTTTGAGGCGTTATGTTTACTTGAACATGAAGCAACTGTACGCTGTGTCTTACTTTGTTATTATTTTCCCAAATTATTTTTTTTCAAATTGTTTTTATGGTGTTTCGTGTTTTTTTTTTCGTCCCTGAAAGTTACTTTATTATCTAGTTGGACGAAATGTTTTTTTTTTTAAAATTGCCTTATGTTTAGGCTTAATTATTTTATCTTTGAAGAAAACCTGCTTTCCTATCGGCAGTTCTGGAGGAACAGTTCGGTTTTGGTTACTTTTAGACTCATTTTGTTTTCTTTGAGCTTCTTTTAATTTTACCAATATTTCATCGTACGTTTTCAATCGTATTTCTTCCGGGATATTTAGGTCTATCTCGCTATTCGAGGTTACTCTTCTTCCGAACAATATCTCAGGGTATCCTTCTAGAGAGTTTGCGTTTGCGTCAGAGTATCCTTCTAGGGAGTTTGCGAAGCGTTTGGGTTGCGGATCGTATGTTTGAGAATGCCCCGTTGCCTTTCTGCCGATCGTGTTGGAACGATTTCCAAATTGAGTGTTGTGTGTACGTGTGGTGCTAGTGTCCATAGGTTCGTGCTGTGGTTGGATTTCTTGCCTCCTAGATTCTGGACGTGTATTGTTTGGGGGATAATTATTCGTTCTAATGTTTTGATTTGGATTTCTGTTAGGCTGACCTCTAACATTAACTGGGTTTTGAGAGAGATTGTTATGCGGTGTGGGTGGTTTACGGTGAGACTGCGTATTCATAGGGGTGTTTCTAACACTCATGTTAGAATACTCTAAACAATAGTGGTACGCTTGAGCCAAATTTGTTGGTTTGTAATTCTTACAATACATAGATAGGGGCTCTCCTAGACCTCGAATGAAAGTGTCCAAAGCTATCATACTGTAAAGTTTAATGATGGCTGACTCATGGCCATGCCACTGCACGTCCATTCGTATAACGGAACCTATTAAAGATAACATTTCAGTTATCTTTGCATAATAACTTTCTATCGTTTCGAATGAGCCTTTTTTCATAGATTTCAGCTCATTATCGAGAGTCATAAGATCTCTCT
>NW_026686454.1:0-1452 GCF_943735745.2 Anopheles bellator | reverse complement strand
AGGTCGAATAGCAAGATAGGGAACTTATTATAGCTACGTGATCAAGTTAGTCGGAACTTGATCGCATAGACCGACACTATAAAGAGATCCAGATTTTCCTCATTCACCTGTAGGAATGAAAGAAATGTAGGCGGAAGAAAAAGCAGTAATTTTGAAAATGTTGTGGAGCAGAGACAGGAAAGAAAAGGATGAGGAACACGGAAAGAAATAAGAAGGCCAGCAGGGTCAGAGTAAAACAGCGATAGGACATGGAAATGGAAATATAAATGGAAAGTGAATACCGCGAGGAAAAATACCGCAAAGCAAGAATAGTACAGCAGAACATTAGCGCACGAATAGTCCTCCTAAAAATCCAACATTTGATGCACCAGCACGTGGTCTACAACAAAGTCATCAAATGAGTGGTAGGGATGGAATTAATAAAAGGAAAGTGAATACCGCGAGGAAAAATACCGCGAAGCAAGAATAGTACAGCAGAACATTGACACACGAATAGTCCTCCTTTTGATGCAGCAGCTCGTGGTCTACAACAAAGTCATCAAATGAGTGGTAGGGATGGAATTAATGAAAGTAAAATCAATACCGCGAGGGAATACCGCGAGGCAAGAGCAGTACAGGAGAAAAATTAGCGAGCGAATAGGTCCGCCCAAGAAAACCAACATTGCAATACACCTGTAAGGTTTACGACAAAGTTATTGAATGAGTGGTGGGAATGGAACCGATAATGCAAGAATGAAACTTAGGGCCAGTTTAAGTCCGGAATAGAAGAGTTCAACCCCTAACAGAACGCAAAGGGCTGGTAGGATGTAGAGGATATGGCCATTCGGGCAATGCGATCGCGCACCCCTAGGATTCTTAAGATCACAGGTGTCTTAAGGTTAGGTTCAATTCCTAACGCCTCACTCGACACAGCATAGAAGAAAACATAGCGCGAAATATGTTTTCTGGATAAAGTAAGAAACTAATTGTAACCAATAATAGTATTAAGGATTTATCGCACCATATTGTACCAACGTTACTACTCCACTTGAGATACGCCTCTTCAAGTCGTATTCTCAAGCTAGACAAGTGGGGGGGAAATGCAGAGACCAAGGCCAGCGCAAGCCACGAATTCTATCCAGTCATGAAAAAGCGGACCCGTTATCGATATGCGACTCAAACCAGAAAGAGGAAACAATGTTTGCATAATGCAATGTATGTGGCAACAGACCTCCCACCAGGAAACTCGTAATCGGAACGAGCGTAGGACGAGTTGCCTTGTTTACATCTCCCACGAAACGGAACATCGAAGACGCAGTCATAACGCGTCCTAAACAAAGATAAGCGCGAGAGACAGGATCGCGAGCATTAAAATAAGAACGGCTCGCTCTCGAAACATGTTATCAGCTAATTGAAACGAGCGCAGGACGAGTCGCGTTGTTTACATCTCCCACGAAACGGAACATCGAAGAC
>NW_026686453.1:0-1455 GCF_943735745.2 Anopheles bellator | reverse complement strand
TCAGACTGCACTCGTTCCGCCTCGTCGATGACCTGGTGCTGCTCGCGGCTTTCCACTCTCTCTTCTGGAACGCACTGCGGTGATTCCAGCTCTTCCACCTCGCCAGCAAACTCTGGAGGTACATCTAGCTCCCGTTCCGCTAGGATCGTCATAACCTCGCTGACCAAATTGTGCTGACATCCTGTATCCACCAGGGTGTCTAGCGAGACATCTCCAATTTTGACAGTTACCGTTGGTGACGGTGTGATGGCGTGCACCTCAGGTTTTTTAGTTCTGCATTCCGTGGAGCGATGCCCTTCTCCTCCGCATGCGAAGCATTTTATGGCCTTTTGTTCGCAACGACTTGCGATGTGGCCAGGTCCTCCACAGTTGAAGCAACGTCTCACCGTGCTCTCTCTTCGCTGATCCATTCTACGCTCTATACGGCGTTCGTCTAGTGCCGCTCTCGTTGGGTGACGCTCGGTGTTTTCTCGTTTGATGCTCTCGTACACACCAATCGCCTTTTTCAACTCACCTACCGTGTTCGCAGCGTACAGACACGCTTTGTTGTGTGCTGCGTCCGGAATACCCTTCGTGATGTATTCGCACAATGAAGCTTCGTCCACATTGCCTCGCCGCGCCATTGTCTGCATGGTGTAAACATAGTCCAAATATGTCTCGTCGTTTCGCTTTGTTCGTTCACGCAGCATTTGGTGAACGTCCGCCGATTTAACCGCCGCGCCGAATTCTCGTTGTAAGGCCGCTTTTAGCTTCGGCCAGCTATTCAAGCCCGTTTCGGCCGCTACGAACAGTTTGGCCGTGCCGCATAGCAGCCTCCTGGCGTACAGGAACTGTTGTGCCTCCGAGCACCCAAATAGTTCGATGGCCTCCTCGTACTCTGCAATCCAGGCGTCGACATTCACGCCATCGGGACTTGCAGCAAAACTCTCCAATGCTTCCGTTACGTCGCTGAACGTGAAGCGTCCTCTCAGCTCCCCTGTGTTCTCCTCTGCACGCTCTTCCGTTGCACGCTTCATCGTGTTACGTGTGCTGCTTCTGGTTGCTGTTCCTCCTCGCATGTGTGTGTTCCTGTGCTTTATTGCCTGTGACCTCGGACACCTCTCTTGTGCCCGTGCCTCAGCACTCTCAAGTCACTACAATACTCACACTCCAACACCACACTCTCTCTCACCACAGACTCTCGCACACAATGTTCACTATGCTCGGGACTCGCACTTTCCCGGACGAGCCCCCATGTAAGAAAGGGAAAACAGTATAGACTGGAATTTTCTTCCTTTTCGTAACTTTATTCCTCTTTCGTAGTTGAGATCACAAACGTTAGACCGCTCTGGTCTGCTGCTGTTTTGCGACTCACTAAATTCTGCGCTCCGACCTCCTTTTATACTCGAAGTTGTTCTCGGGGTTGTCCTCCGCTAACTCTCGCTCGAGACAACCCCGAGACCTGCCTTCCTACAT
>NW_026686452.1:0-1456 GCF_943735745.2 Anopheles bellator | reverse complement strand
CTACCGCCCACGCATTGAAGTCGCCTCCGAGCACCACGCGGGGCCGAGCAGTGCGTACCCGTCTTGAGGATCTGCACACCCTGGCGATGTGTCCTTTTACGTGGCACGCACGGCACACTGTTTGCAGAAAACGGCATTGTGAACGCGGGTGTTGGCCGCCACACCCTTTACAACAGTTGTCTGTCGGCACGCTGTCTTCAGGTCGGTGCTTCGCCGCTGGTCGCTGGTCTGTTTGCTGCCGTGAGTTAGTGTATTTCGGTTTCAGCCCCTCGTATCCTAGTTTATGCGTCACCTCTTTTTTCCAACCTCCATGGATGTTTGTTTCGTCGCCTCGAGTTGTTGTGCAATATCGACAGCGGCGTAGAAGGTCGCCGGGTCTCTGTTGAAAATCGTGTCGCGTATTTCTCGATCCTCAACACCGTATACGAACTGCTCAATGAGCTTTCTGTCGAGAAAGGCGCCGTACTCGCAGTGGACAGCTCCTTGTTTGAGGCGAAGAACGAACTGTGCGACCGTTTCCCCTTGTTGTGTGATTTCTCGAAACCGTATACTTTCAAGAATTTTATTCCGTCGTTTGTCGAAATGCGGTATTAGAGTAGCTTGTATTTCGTGATATTGCAGCTCCGCAGGGTCACGGGGGTCGATCAGGTATTTAAGTGCGTGGTTCAGTACCGTGCTCATGTGTACTCGGGCATACAACGCGTGTTGCTCCTCCGGTACCTTGCTCAGTTCCAGGGCAGTGTCAAAACATGTAAAGTATTCTGCTACCGGTGCGTCGTCGGAGGGGTTGCATTCCGGCATGTGGAATGCTGGTGTTCTCGCCGCGGAGGTAGCGGCGGCACTTACTTGGCTCTGCATGGCCGGTGTAAGGACGTCTCCAATTGACGCTTTGAGGGCTTGAGCGAGCAAGCCCGAAAGAGTTTCAATTAGCTCTTTCTGTTCCATTCTTTACTGCTTTAGGTGACCTAAAAAAACACGTGGTTTGGTGTGGGTCCTGCGCTGGCGTGCGTGATGTTTTCGACGGACGTTGATGTGAGGAAAACTGCACTCGGGTGCCGATGCGCTGCTCGTAGGGATGTTGGTATCCCACTTCTGACACCAATTTGTTATATTCTGCACTTAAATTGGTTTATTACATGAAGCGACGCTGAATCACACAAGCTTCTTTTGTTCTGGCCCTGCTGCAACTGACAGATCCCGAAACGTCACTTGGGGCGTCGCCTTTTATTCCCCACGCCATGTGGTGGATACATGACAGATACCTTGAAGTGATGTTGAACGATAGGCTTACCTTCAATCACCACGTGGAGCATGCAGCCAGCAAGGCGAGGAATGCACTTGGTGCTCTGGGTGGCATGATGCGTAGGAGTGGGCCGCTCAGTAGCTCAAAGAAGTGAATACTTGCTACCGTGGCTACGTTGATACTGCGGTACGCGTGCCCGGCATGGGCTAGTGC
>NW_026686451.1:0-1457 GCF_943735745.2 Anopheles bellator | reverse complement strand
TTTGAGGACACTGAGGACACTTATGGTATTGATCCTTGTTGTGAATTTTCGAATGGACAGACAAAGTTTCTGCCAGACGGAACGCTTTGCCACAGTCCTTACACTGGAATGGCTTTTCTCCGGTGTGCGTGCGAAGATGCACCGTCAGCCTGCATGCGTATGGGTACGTAGCGGAACAATGAGGGCACTGGTGTTTGTGTTTGATTCTGTGGACATTTGTATTAATTTTTGAGCCATGCTTGGATGAATCTTTAGACTTCGCTACGGTATAATCTTGTTGAGGACTTCGGTGTTCATTCGTCGGCAACAATTGCTGCTCGTTAACTTTCGAGACAGATGGATGACAAAAATATCCTGAATCTTTCTCAGCACTAGGATCCGTTTTACTCAATGTAGGGCCTTCGGCGCCATGCGTGATACAACAATTGTTTTGATCTTTAATTGATACAGAGTCGCCATGACACTTAATGGTCTTTCCTGCCATAGAAGCTTCTCCTTGAAGCTTACGGTTGAAAACGGAAGCATCCGTCTTGAGAATATTATGCTCATCTTTCCGATCTGCAACCGATAATTGTAGTTGTTGCTCGTCCATTGGTTCCCGTTTCAAAATTGTTTCCAGCGATTCCTCCTCTGCCTCAAACAAATCGTCGCGACGATAATAGTCGCATGTGCTTATCTGTTGTGAAATAGAAGCCATTCGATTCGATTGACAATCTTCTTCGACAACCTCAGTTTTGATCCACACAGATTTAACGCCATCGGTTATGTTCGGAAGTTTTGCAGTTATTTCGGCAGCAGTCAAATTTGGTGTGTCCACTTCTTTAAGAAATCGTTCGACTTTTTCATTTTTTAGGACGCATAGGCAGCGAAACTTATCCCATGAATCCAAGCGCGATTTGCAAGCCAAACACAAGTACGATGGAAATTTGGCCAATATGTTCATCTGTAAAAAGAGGTAAATTAATGTCGTTCTATAAAAGCAGGAGAAAATTATATTTAAGAAGGGCATCTTACTTCAACCTGCGTACTGGCGAATATTTGTTGCAAAAGATATGCGCCTCGTTCATCGGAAGTAATCGGCTCCAAAGCGCCATCCGTCGATAGGCACATTCGACATATAGGCGTGCTTCTGGAAAGAAATGTGCTGTTATACATATTGATTCTTGTTTACCGTTAACTTACTCGGCTGGTGAACGTTTAGAAGGCTTCGAAGTCCTCTTTCTCATTTCGACTGAACAGTTTATTACAGAGGAAAGTAAATTTCTACGCGTTGCGATTGTTTACCAAAGAAGTTTCTTTCCAAATGACAATCTTCCATTTTTGACAGCTTCTATGCGGCCGGGAAGCAAAAAGGCGGAAGCTCGTTGATGCTGTGAGTAGCAGTTTGGAGGCTGTCAGTTCGATCGATTCATGATCGAATTAATTATATGGTATCAATAAAGGGTGATGCACAATGA
>NW_026686450.1:0-1457 GCF_943735745.2 Anopheles bellator | reverse complement strand
TTTGAGGACACTGAGGACACTTATGGTATTGATCCTTGTTGTGAATTTTCGAATGGACAGACAAAGTTTCTGCCAGACGGAACGCTTTGCCACAGTCCTTACACTGGAATGGCTTTTCTCCGGTGTGCGTGCGAAGATGCACCGTCAGCCTGCATGCGTATGGGTACGTAGCGGAACAATGAGGGCACTGGTGTTTGTGTTTGATTCTGTGGACATTTGTATTAATTTTTGAGCCATGCTTGGATGAATCTTTAGACTTCGCTACGGTATAATCTTGTTGAGGACTTCGGTGTTCATTCGTCGGCAACAATTGCTGCTCGTTAACTTTCGAGACAGATGGATGACAAAAATATCCTGAATCTTTCTCAGCACTAGGATCCGTTTTACTCAATGTAGGGCCTTCGGCGCCATGCGTGATACAACAATTGTTTTGATCTTTAATTGATACAGAGTCGCCATGACACTTAATGGTCTTTCCTGCCATAGAAGCTTCTCCTTGAAGCTTACGGTTGAAAACGGAAGCATCCGTCTTGAGAATATTATGCTCATCTTTCCGATCTGCAACCGATAATTGTAGTTGTTGCTCGTCCATTGGTTCCCGTTTCAAAATTGTTTCCAGCGATTCCTCCTCTGCCTCAAACAAATCGTCGCGACGATAATAGTCGCATGTGCTTATCTGTTGTGAAATAGAAGCCATTCGATTCGATTGACAATCTTCTTCGACAACCTCAGTTTTGATCCACACAGATTTAACGCCATCGGTTATGTTCGGAAGTTTTGCAGTTATTTCGGCAGCAGTCAAATTTGGTGTGTCCACTTCTTTAAGAAATCGTTCGACTTTTTCATTTTTTAGGACGCATAGGCAGCGAAACTTATCCCATGAATCCAAGCGCGATTTGCAAGCCAAACACAAGTACGATGGAAATTTGGCCAATATGTTCATCTGTAAAAAGAGGTAAATTAATGTCGTTCTATAAAAGCAGGAGAAAATTATATTTAAGAAGGGCATCTTACTTCAACCTGCGTACTGGCGAATATTTGTTGCAAAAGATATGCGCCTCGTTCATCGGAAGTAATCGGCTCCAAAGCGCCATCCGTCGATAGGCACATTCGACATATAGGCGTGCTTCTGGAAAGAAATGTGCTGTTATACATATTGATTCTTGTTTACCGTTAACTTACTCGGCTGGTGAACGTTTAGAAGGCTTCGAAGTCCTCTTTCTCATTTCGACTGAACAGTTTATTACAGAGGAAAGTAAATTTCTACGCGTTGCGATTGTTTACCAAAGAAGTTTCTTTCCAAATGACAATCTTCCATTTTTGACAGCTTCTATGCGGCCGGGAAGCAAAAAGGCGGAAGCTCGTTGATGCTGTGAGTAGCAGTTTGGAGGCTGTCAGTTCGATCGATTCATGATCGAATTAATTATATGGTATCAATAAAGGGTGATGCACAATGA
>NW_026686449.1:0-1459 GCF_943735745.2 Anopheles bellator | reverse complement strand
AAGAATGCGAGGATTACTTCCAAGCAACTACGAGACGCGAGGCGAGTGGAAGGTACACCGTACGGTTGCCCTTCAAAGCAGACAGAGAATTGGGAGAGTCCAAAGAGATAGCCATGAAAAGGTTCAAGAGACTCGAGAGGAGGTTTGAAACAGAACCTAAATTAAAGGAAGCATATGAAGCGTTTATGCTTGAGTACATACAGTTGGGACACATGAGTGTCAAGAACGATGTAGATACCAACGACGGCTACTTTTTGCCGCACCACGCAGTTTTTAAGCAAGATAGTAGCACGACAAAGTGTCGCGTAGTTTTTGATGGGTCGTGCAAAACATCCAATGGTCGGTCGCTTAACGACATACTAAAGGTGGGTCCTACGATACAACAGGACTCCACAGATATTTTATTACGATGGCGGCAGCGATTAATAGCAGTGGTCGGTGACGTTGAAAAAATGTATCGACAAGTGTGGGTGCATCAGCAAGATAGGAAGTATCAACGGGTGTTGTGGAGATCGCATCCAAGCAAGCCAGTAGCAACATTTGAGCTAAATACAATCACGTACGGCACGGCATCAGCACCATTTCTGGCCATTCGAACACTAAATCAAGTGTTAGAAGATCACAACAAACAGTACTCATTAGCAGCTTTACATAAGCAAGATTTTTATGTGGATGACTTCATTTCTGGTGCAGATTCTGAGGAAGAAGCAAGGCAACTGTGTGCAGAAACCAAAGCTGCTCTAGAGATGGGCGGATTTCCGTTACGAAAATGGGCATCTAACTATCCACACATACTTCCAAGTGAATCAGATAAGGCACAACAGATCATTGAATTAGGATCACAGCAACCGGCGCTACCAACATTAGGGCTAGCGTGGAAACCGATCGAAGATACGTTAGGCGTCAAATTATCGAAAGCCGAGCTAAGCCAAATCTACACAAAACGAACAATCATTGCAACAATAGCTAAAATCTACGATCCTTTGGGGATTGTGGACACAGTCAAGGCCAAGGCAAAACAATTCATGCAGAGAGTATGGACATTGAAGAAAGAAAATGGCAACTCATATGAATGGGATGACGAGATTCCGCATCAAATGAGACAAGAGTGGCAGGCATTCGAAGCAAAATTAAACCAGTTAGACGACATACAAGTGCCTAGATGTGTTGTGGTAAGAGGTGCAAGAAGCATTCAGACGCACGGATTTTGCGATGCTTCTGAAGGAGGTTATGGAGCGTGTGTATATTTGAGAAGCACAAATGAAGACGGAGTAGTTTCGAGGCTGTATATATCCAAATCTAAGGTCACGCCATTAGCTACTAAACATACAATAGCGCGATTAGAGCTCTGCGCAGCTCAATTGCTAGGAAAGTTGCTACAAAAGATCAAACGAGCAACAGACATTAAGTGTGAAACATTTTGTTGGACGGACTCAAGTACAGTCATTTATTGGTTAAA
>NW_026686448.1:0-1459 GCF_943735745.2 Anopheles bellator | reverse complement strand
CTTATCTCGCTAGGCATGAAATAGAAAAGGGTCGCGTACTACTGACCCCCAAGATACCACCAAATAGCTGGTACTAATCCATTTCAACCCTTCGACGGCCATCCCACTCCCACTCGCAGGTAGCATCGAAAGAATCGAACCATTAATTTTTCCGTACAATTTGATGCATTTTCTTCGAAACTCTTGAAATCCGAACTGAAATGGTTTTGCAACTTGTTCTTGGATGTTCTTGGTCAACAGAAAAAGAACTTCTTGTGCAAAAAGACAATGAAAGAAATCTATCTTCGCGATCTCACTCTTGAAAACTTCCGGCAAAATCCATGTAATCGGAGGCGCAGCAATCAAATTACATCAGCTTATTTAGCTCCTCTTTCTTCGATTACTGTCATCGTTTGTTGGCGCGTTTCTCTAGGACAATCTTTTAGCTACCGACCGGAATTATTGATCCGACATCAATGGATCTCCTAATTCTCCAATCGAACCCATGATTGCTCTCCTGACGCCTTCGCAGGCAATCTTTGTCTGATTGGTTTGCTGGCCGCGCTGTTGTTAGAGAAGAAGGAGACGGAAGTTGTTTTACTTTCCCCAGAACAGCTTACCGACCACTCGTCCTTCCATTGACGGTAATACCATTTTGCTGGGCACTGATATGTGTGTTACGTAGATTTTTTCCACTTCGTTTTCCTTCTTTCTCCGTCAAAGTGTAAGCTTTTCGTAGAAACCGAAAAGGGGGTTTGATTTTATCACGACTCTAGTGGCGGACATCGATTACTTCCGCTTTTCCGAGGGGACAGTAAAATAGTAGATCTAGTATTAGGTTTGGTGTCGAAAAGCGTAGCGTACAAAAGCCGGGGCTTTGGAGGCTAAGATCAATATTTGGCGAATGTTTCTAGGTTGTCAAATCGGTGATCGATTTGAAAAGAGTGGCTCATAAAAGTGGCCACTCGTCTCATCATTGGCCAAATGGCTTGCGTTCGATTACGAGAACTTTTGAAGACTTCGTTTTACAAACACAGACATGTTTTCACGCTTTCTACATTCCTCTTGGGGCTCGTTTTACTGGTTTTTGTGGAGTAAATGGAGACAACATTTTTTCGTCGCATTTATTTCTTTGTGTATTGAACAACGTGGTACGTTAGATCTTCAACTACATTTTGGAGCTCGAGCGGGAGGATGAACTATTTTCTGTTATTTGAATTAAATGGCTTCAAGAAAATATAATCTTCTTTTCCTTAATTTATACACGCGGCAGATTTGAGAGACGGTGGCCAGATTGTCATTAGAGTCGGTGGGAGATTATGAACCCAAGAGGCAGCTACGGTTGCTGTTGGTTGGTTACCAGAAAACGAGAATGCGAGCCCAAAATTCTGAGTTGTGAGTCAAAAATCCTTCGCATTCTTCGTCCGTCCGTTGTATATCGTATCAGGTTACGGGCGACTGAATATATGGCCCTCTCCAG
>NW_026686447.1:0-1459 GCF_943735745.2 Anopheles bellator | reverse complement strand
AAATGGGGGAGGATGGGGGTGGCGATGGCGAGGGGGTGGTGCGGGGTAGCGCGGAGAGGTTGGTGATTGCAAGTGTTGAGTAACCGGGGGTGGGGGGAGTAACCGTAACACATTCCCGGCGGGAATGGCACGCAAGGCCACGTTACCCAAGCCGGCAGGAGCTGTAGGGAAGACGAGACGAGGGCGGAGAGGGAGGAGCAGGGAAGGGTGGGGTGCGGGTGGGAGCAGTAACGTTTACTATAACTTGTCTTATTAAACGGCGAGCGCGCGCTGTGGAAGGTTTTTAATTAAGCCTTTGATGAGGGCGACCTGCACGGCACTTACTTGGGACTTGGGACCAGGACTTGAGCGGACTTCCTCCGACTTTGGCCCGAAAGGGGAAAGGATAACATAGCGTGCGTCTCCTTCGCGTTCACCCGGCGGTGGCGGTGCCCGGACTGCATAAATCATGTGCCATGGTGAATGGCGGTGAATACTCTCGGCTCTAGGCTCTTGGAGATCTTGGCGATGAAGTCCAGACCACGACTCTCGTCAGTCGGTATCCGTGGCACGGAGTCAGAAGGTTGCGAAACGGCAACGGGATCAAATCGCGACTTCGAGGCGTCTCTTGACATCCGTAGTCCCAAATAGACGTACTCCGGCACCTAATCGGACCAGACCTGAGCGGGACCTGAGGTTCGCAGGAGTCCAATCAAAGACTCGGGCATCGCACACTCCCGCCGCTCCGAAGCCGCTTGCCTGTTCGCTTGCAAGCCAACCAAGAATTGGGCGATTCCCAAAAGAAGGGGAAAGAAGACGTCGACGCCGACACCGAGTTACACCATATAATCCACAGCGCCTCTGGTCTGGTCTGGCTCTCTTGTCACGTCCCGATTATTGCCGATGACAAACGGTTTTATTGTCCAGCACCTTCTAGCACCTTCCCGGGCACCGGATCATCATCAGCAGCGGCGGCCCAGCGGCCCATCGTCTTCATTAAACGTCTACTCGTCGGTGAGCTGGCCCGGACGTCGGTAATGTCAGTAACGCGCAGGTATGCGAATCCACCCATCTCCGGCAAAGGTGACACATCATCCGAGCCGAGGATAAGGGAAAAAAACCCATCGGTCCAATTCGTCGGTCGGCCGGCCGGCGATGGCGTCCAATATCCGGTCCGACGGTGACGGAAACGGGCAATCGAAAAGCATTTAAATTGCACCCCCGGAACACGAGCCTCAGAGAACCCCCGAGGAACTCTGGGAGCGCTGTAAACACACGTCGTACAACAATATCCAGCCCCCGGCCAGCCGGTTCCAATCCTCAAGAGGAGCCCGGAAGTCCGCGTTTGGATTGGTTCTCCCTGGGGCAAGCCGAGGACGACACCTGCCCAGCGATTTAGGATAGGTTAGGGGCCACAGAAGAAGAAGACCGGGCGACCCGCAAAACAAACCTCGCGGATTGATGCGGCTGGGCTGGCTGA
>NW_026686446.1:0-1460 GCF_943735745.2 Anopheles bellator | reverse complement strand
TCGGAAACACCGTATTATTACGAAACATTTACGAGACAGATAGAGAGAGAGAGAGAGAGAGGTGCGGGGCTAGGAAAATAGAAAACAGTAGCGCAGCGTCAAAACCGGGCCACACCGATCCGGGTGGGCTACGGGCCTCTAGAGGGCCCTCGGTAGTATGTGTGCATCCGAAACACACGTTGTCGAAATAGCAGCTGCCCACCAGGAACCAACATTTAACTGCTGCTGCTTTCTGTAACGTTGTGTTACGTGTTTCGAACGGGCCCTAGGTTGTTGTCATGCAGGGGGTGGAAGCAAAAAAAAAATCGGGAAACAGTGGCGCAGTTCCCCTTTGGGAGTGTGTGTCTCTCTCTCTCTTGGTGCGCCAGACACGGGATTACCACACGGGGTGCGCAGTACACTAAGAGCTCGTGGTGGGGCGTTGAATACCCTCCCCCCTTTGGCACGTGGGTACGCGGTGCAATCGTGGAATGGAATCTCGTGGATAGGAAACAAAAATCAAAAGAAGGGGGAAAACAACCGGAACAACGGAACACACGACACAGACAACGGAACAAACAGGACAACAGACAGGCAAACGGACAGCGAGAAAACACATAGAGGAACACTCGAGGCCGACGGACAGCCGAGCGAACGGCAGTATTACGAACACACACACACATACATACATAGCCACACACAGCCACACACCCACACATACACACACACACACACGAATACACGGACACATCGATTACGAGAAGCGTACAACTAACGTTGGCAGCACACTTGTGGCACCAAGGAAAACAAAACAAAGGAAGATAAAGAAGAAAAAAGGAGAAGAAGAAGAGAAAACAAAAACCAAACCGGCCACGAAAGGGGGGGGCGGGGGGGGGGGGGGTCAAATCAATGAACCGACAGGGCGATAAAACAACAGATAAAAAAGGAAACAATTAAACCAACAAATGGAACAAAGTCCCGCGAGCGCGAGCTCCGTTTCGACGTATCGATACGCCGACCCGACAGAGTGCTCGGTCGGACATGTGGTCGTCAGTGTTGTGTCTGCCCGTATTCTGCTGCTCGGGGGGTGGGGTCTGGGGGAGAGTGGGGATCTGTGTCTGTGTCGGACCCTACTACTCGGGTCCTGCTGAAGGGGGTGTGTGGGGGTAGGCGCCGTTGATCATAATCGTTTATTATTCCACACAAACGAAAAAAGGAAAAAAAAGGACACCGGGCCAGCATCGTTTAAATTGGGTTAAAACAAGAAAAGAGGGCAACGTTAAAGCAAAATAAAAAAAAAAACCGGCAAAAGAAACCGGAAAAATGTGAAACGAAACAGAATACAGTAAAACCAATAAATAGAACACAGGCCAAAGGCTGTGTCAAACAAACGGAAACACAGCAAAACAGTTCAATGGGCAAACGAAGACGAAGAAACATGGAAACAGAAAACAAGCAAGAGAAACAAGGGTGAAACAGTG
>NW_026686445.1:0-1460 GCF_943735745.2 Anopheles bellator | reverse complement strand
AGCGAGAGAGAAGCGCAAACGAAAGCTCCATTTCAAACGCCCTCATAGTGCACGGAGACTGATGGCTTTCGGCGATAGTGAGGCTACAATCTGGGGCAACATGGCGCATAGAGTAGCCAAGAAACAAACAAGTACTACATTGGCCTGAAACGAAACAGTAACATCGCCAAATGGTTTTCAGTCAGGAGCTCCACGAGTGAAGGTGCCTTGCTCACGTAACACCTTTGGGCTGAAAATTCGTTGATGGAGCGTCAGTTTCTAAACACACCCACCAGACACTGGCGGTCAGGGCACACCACCACGCCATGGCACACCACCACGCCAGGAATCTGCCCTATATATTGGAGAGCTGGATTCGCCGGTGGCAGCCCAACGCCGAGCTACCTAATAAACGCAAAAACGAATATTTTCCAGACTGTTGAGCCCAGCCGGCTTAGTGACACCGGCGGAAACCCCGGCCCCAATTCTCGCTTTCCCGCGGAAGCGGTCACTCTCTGCATCACACTGACAGACTGAGAGGGATGAAAGGAACCGAAAAACGAGCGAAGAAGAATTGGCCTGCAAAATTGAGACAGGTGAAGAGAGCAGCATCCGGTGCGACAATTCATACCTCACCGTCGCCATCAGCTCCATCACCACAAACCCCATTTTCCACGGCTCAAACAGGGGGTCACGGTTCGTGCCGTTTCGTGCCGTTGACATATGCGACATGTCGTACTTCCGGTGGCTCTTCGGTGTGGCTTTCTGTCGTATCCTTTTCCAGCACCATATCGTATGAGTTTTCAGTTAACATGCCGCTTGTCTCTGGCCCTCCGGAGCACCACTCAAAGTGACTTGCAGCCAAAGCTGAGGTTTAAATATTCATGACTTTACCTACTTTACCGTCATTCATCATTATATCCTTTCTTCCAACCAAAAGCCAGCCGCTGTCCTGCTGTCCTTTATCCTGCCGTGCTTCCTGCCCCAACCGGTCAAGTTGGTGGTCACTTTGGTGGAAGCGATGATGGTAGCCCACGTCATCAGCCGGAGCACACCTTCAACCTATTGATTCGATCTAGACAACAAATTTTCTGTCTTTTCCGAAAAAGATGCCAAGCTGAAGCGATTAGTAAACGGATCCAAGAAAGTTTCTTAACTTTTCGTTGTATTGAGTTCTGTGGGATGACCTCAACTGAACTAGATAATTCTGGCGCCCAGAACGCTTGGTCCGTTCAGGTGAGAGTCACCGTGCCAAAGCAAAAGAAGGAAGTTTTGAATTATTGATACTGACGCAGGGTTTGGCAACGCTAGTCAATGCATGTCGAAATGCGACATCCTGAAGACAGCATCTTTTGATCATGTCTCGCTTCGAGCACTTGCGCACCAACAAGGTAAAAGAGGAAGGAGGAAAAGGAGGAAAGTGCTGATGGCTACTTCCGAAACAACAAATATGAGACAACCGGCTATGGCTATCGGGGCCC
>NW_026686444.1:0-1460 GCF_943735745.2 Anopheles bellator | reverse complement strand
TGTGCGGTGCGTGAAGCCACTTACAGATAGCTCCTTGTAATTCTGTGTGTACTACAAGACGATGATCCTTTAACAGAAGGCCGTTCTCCGCGTGCAATTGTTCCTTATACTTATAAAACAACTAGCAGACCCGGCGAACTTTGTTCCGCCCCAAAGGCAATGGGCCCCTGGTGATAGAGCAGTCGGTAGTCGGTAATGCTCGTCGCTGTCACGCTGCTGTCCAGGGTTCGAATCTCGGGATGGTTGGCGTTGGGCCAAAACCGCACCATAGTGTGTTAGTATAAAAATAAATATTCGAGTTCCTTGGTTTTAGATATAACAAATTAGATTTAGGTGTAGATGATCTTTGCTGGTGTTTGTTTGGTGTGGTGAAACTAACTAGCCTTATTACGATTATTATATTATTATTATTATATCTTCTTCCGGCTACAGCCTTGAATTTGCGCGAACTATCTTAAATTGTTGAATAAATTATTTTTCAAAATATAAAGCGATTTTCTTATTGATTTTTGAAAGAAGTCATGTTCCAATGTTGCTCCTCGTTCGGGTATGCTTTCTGCTTGGTGGCAAAAGCAGGTGACCAGTTGAAGTGTAACAAAATACTTTTAATTTAATCTCTTTCTTCTACATTCAACTTACTTCAAATCATACTTTGTTTCCAGAATAATGGATATGCCTATGTCGATGGAAATCGACTTTGATGCGGAGCCATCGTCTAATGATCCGCAACGTATGCCCACAGCTACATTGGAAGATCGTAAAAAAGGAGTACTCTTCGCGCAGAAACTTTGTGGCGTCCTTGTTAAGCGCAAGATGTACGACCTGACCTTAGCAAATGATATTTTAAATGAAATGGGTTCATTGTACCCGGGAATTCCATGCGATGTTGAAGACGCGTTCAACATGAAAAAGGAAATCGAACCCGTGCCATGCACAGCTATGGGAACTGGGTGGTATTGGCACCGCGGTATAAATGAGTTTACCGATGCATTTGCTTTAAGAAATCTTTGATTTTAATAACTATCCATTTATCACAGAAAATGGTCTGAAGAAATATTTCGCCAACGAAAAGAAATCCAGGAAAGTGTTCCTGAATTTTAACGTTGACGAAAAACTGTACCGCACAATGAATGCTGTATCGTGGGCGATCATGGGACGTGTTAGCGAACAAACCAACGAATACACGGTGCCACTTCTGATCGCGCTTTATGTCGGCACAAAAAAACCATCCAACCAGGAATTTTTAAAAGAATTCGTCGTCGAAGCTCATTTGTTTGCCGAAAGAAAAATTCGTCTGGCGAGTGGAGCAACACTTACCATGATGATTCGTGCATTCCAATGCGATGCGACAGCACGATCATTCGTCAAATGTAAGTTTCGTGCAAAACTTTCGAGGACTCCGGTTTAATGCATAAATGAATAAATTCCAGGTACAATAAAACAACATGGGATTCACGGTT
>NW_026686443.1:0-1461 GCF_943735745.2 Anopheles bellator | reverse complement strand
TGAAGCAAAAAACTGGAACGCCTTCAAAATATGCTTCCGCAGCTGTTATGACGTCATCATTTGATGGAAAGCGCTTTCCACGCACAATGTTTTTAGGTCTGGAAGTCACTTGGGGCCAAATCTGTTGAATACGGTGGATACTCCAACAATTTGAACTTTAATTCATGGAACTTGTGACACTGTGCATTGCCCTATGCTTTTGCTTCTTTAAACAAGACCCGCTTTTCACGAATTTTCACTTTCAGTATGTCTAGAATGTAGAATCAAAATTTATTATTTTATCAGTTTGCAAGTTATCCGCTAGCAAAATTTCATCCACATCCCACAAAACTGATGCTAACATCTTTTTAGGCAATTTCTAGACGAACTCCTTTCGGAACCGAAGTAAAAGGTTCACACCACTCTTTAGCCTATTGTTTTGATTCAGGATCATGGTTATAGACCCAACTTTCATCCATAGTAATGATTTGATGCACAAAATCCACTTTATCCTATTGAAAACCCTTCAAATGTCGTCAAGAAAGATGCATTCGAATGCGTTTTTAGCGAATGCGGTACCCATTTTGCAAACAGCTTTCTGGAAACCAAAACTTCAGTCAAAATATTGATTACACTGCTCAATGAGATGACTAGGCCTTATACTAAACCTCTTTAAGGGATTCGACGATAATTCCAATACGATATCTCGTATTTTTCCTACGATTTCAGGCGTTGTATCTGTTGTTTTGGTGTGGATGACATGACATGGATCGTCTTGAAGGCTAGTACGATCATGTTTAAACTCAGAAACCCTCCTCTTAACCCCCTAATTGAAGGCGAAGAGTCCTTATACACTTTCAACAAGTGTCCATAAATTTCCTTTGCTTTTAAACCTTCCAAAAAAGAAAATTAAATCACTGCACGATGCTTGATTTTTTCCGTTGCAAAAAAACCTGAAAACCTAAATGGCTTGGATGGATTGAATGGATTGAAATGAAACTTCACATACGTTCATATGAAGAGTTTACAATATAACAAAAAAAATTAGACTCGTAGCAGGGCTCCTTGTTATCGAGGCTTTGAATATAATGAACAACCCAGTAGTTTTAAAAACGCACGAATTAATTCACACACCTAACACAGGCTCACCTTGTCCGGGCTGGGTTTGTTGCCGGGGAAGAGACAGAGAGAAGACAGCCAAGCGCACGGCCCACGGTGCAGCGAGGCCGCCAGGTTTTTGGGGCAGAACTTCCGGAACTTCCGGAACTCCCGCTTTTACTTCGCTCGGTTCGCTCGACTTTTTCGCGTTCACCGGAGGGCCTGGTGCGAGGAAGTAAATCACTTTTGTATCACTCAAAACGATCAGTCAAAATCGGCAGCCCCGGGGCAGGCTGGGTGAATGGATGCTGAAGCGAAACGAGTGGCTTCGCGGCTAGCGTGCGGGTTGCGATAAAACAGATTCGAGCATCATGTAATATGCGG
>NW_026686442.1:0-1461 GCF_943735745.2 Anopheles bellator | reverse complement strand
TGAAGCAAAAAACTGGAACGCCTTCAAAATATGCTTCCGCAGCTGTTATGACGTCATCATTTGATGGAAAGCGCTTTCCACGCACAATGTTTTTAGGTCTGGAAGTCACTTGGGGCCAAATCTGTTGAATACGGTGGATACTCCAACAATTTGAACTTTAATTCATGGAACTTGTGACACTGTGCATTGCCCTATGCTTTTGCTTCTTTAAACAAGACCCGCTTTTCACGAATTTTCACTTTCAGTATGTCTAGAATGTAGAATCAAAATTTATTATTTTATCAGTTTGCAAGTTATCCGCTAGCAAAATTTCATCCACATCCCACAAAACTGATGCTAACATCTTTTTAGGCAATTTCTAGACGAACTCCTTTCGGAACCGAAGTAAAAGGTTCACACCACTCTTTAGCCTATTGTTTTGATTCAGGATCATGGTTATAGACCCAACTTTCATCCATAGTAATGATTTGATGCACAAAATCCACTTTATCCTATTGAAAACCCTTCAAATGTCGTCAAGAAAGATGCATTCGAATGCGTTTTTAGCGAATGCGGTACCCATTTTGCAAACAGCTTTCTGGAAACCAAAACTTCAGTCAAAATATTGATTACACTGCTCAATGAGATGACTAGGCCTTATACTAAACCTCTTTAAGGGATTCGACGATAATTCCAATACGATATCTCGTATTTTTCCTACGATTTCAGGCGTTGTATCTGTTGTTTTGGTGTGGATGACATGACATGGATCGTCTTGAAGGCTAGTACGATCATGTTTAAACTCAGAAACCCTCCTCTTAACCCCCTAATTGAAGGCGAAGAGTCCTTATACACTTTCAACAAGTGTCCATAAATTTCCTTTGCTTTTAAACCTTCCAAAAAAGAAAATTAAATCACTGCACGATGCTTGATTTTTTCCGTTGCAAAAAAACCTGAAAACCTAAATGGCTTGGATGGATTGAATGGATTGAAATGAAACTTCACATACGTTCATATGAAGAGTTTACAATATAACAAAAAAAATTAGACTCGTAGCAGGGCTCCTTGTTATCGAGGCTTTGAATATAATGAACAACCCAGTAGTTTTAAAAACGCACGAATTAATTCACACACCTAACACAGGCTCACCTTGTCCGGGCTGGGTTTGTTGCCGGGGAAGAGACAGAGAGAAGACAGCCAAGCGCACGGCCCACGGTGCAGCGAGGCCGCCAGGTTTTTGGGGCAGAACTTCCGGAACTTCCGGAACTCCCGCTTTTACTTCGCTCGGTTCGCTCGACTTTTTCGCGTTCACCGGAGGGCCTGGTGCGAGGAAGTAAATCACTTTTGTATCACTCAAAACGATCAGTCAAAATCGGCAGCCCCGGGGCAGGCTGGGTGAATGGATGCTGAAGCGAAACGAGTGGCTTCGCGGCTAGCGTGCGGGTTGCGATAAAACAGATTCGAGCATCATGTAATATGCGG
>NW_026686441.1:0-1461 GCF_943735745.2 Anopheles bellator | reverse complement strand
CCTGTCACGAGCCTTGGATGGCGCACTGCGGGAACACACACATGCAGGCGGTTGACAGGCGTTATCCCGTTATTTTTTTATTTATTTTGGAGGCGTCCGTTATTTTCTTTTTCATTCTGGGGAGGTCTTGTTGGGTCGCTTTTCCGGAGCACCGGGCTCCCGCGAGTCCGGGACCCTTCCAGGTGTTTCTCCACCCCCTCCACAACCCCGTCTGGAACGTATTTAGAGTGGACACGCTGGCTCTGCGAAGAGTGAAAAAGAAAATTCAGAGTTCGCACGAGCACCGCCGGGGTTTCTAATTAAGATACTCGGGAATCGGGAGGATGCGCCCTCAAAATGACGTCCTATTAACAGGTTCTGGTGTGGTATGTTGCGCGGATAGCTGAGCTCACTTCTCCGGTGACCAGTGTCAGTGATCTGTCATCTGTGAGGCTGGCTCGTCAGGTTGGTACCGATCGGAGCGCGATCGGACGAGATCCAGGATGAGTCCAGACGGAGTCTTGGGAACTCTCACGCGTTGACGACTTCCCTGAGGCACCTCTGGAGACCTGGCAGTCCCTATGAGGACCTTTGTCAGGGTATGACGAGCCCGGTGCTGGAGCTCCGGATTCGTTAGCTGGACCCTCGCTAAGGACACGATCCGAAACGGGTCGTGGTCGACGGACGACTCGAAGGACATATCATTCACAGCAAAGTATGTCACGGTACCAGCCGGTGTGACAGTGGAGGGGATGGGGAGAGGTCGAGGATGTGGGGTAGGTCGTCTCCAAACACTTCCCTTCCGCAACAACATTTCCATTTTCTTCCCAGCAAGAATTCACCACGCCGATTCTTCTTGGGGTTGACTGGGTGGGGGGGGAAGGGACAGAAAACTTTCTCAAGAGAAGCTGCGCCACCCGGAGCTCCTGATGCTACCTACTTATGCGAGGTCGGTTCCGTCGGGTCCTTTCCGCTCCCCCGTTTCGTTCGGAATTTGGAACCCCCTTGAATGTCCTTTCGCGCCTTTCGCTTTTGTTGCTTTCGCTGCTTCAGCTCGCGTGGGGAAGGGATGGTGAAGGGGAGTGGAGGGTGTATATTTTGAAGAAGGGGGAGGGGGCGGGGGGGGTAGGAGGGGTGTCCTGACCAACTGGCCTACTCTCTGTGTTTGGCTGGCCCGTTCGCCCGCCGTACTCGGAGGAGCCAAAGGATGCAAGGGGATGCGAGCGAGAAGGAGCTCACAGCTGACCCCACGGAAGAAGAAGGAGAAGTGGGTGCCGGTGGGGTGACAGCTGCTGACAGCAGGAGCGCGAAAGCCACACCGAGCCGCTCGTAAAAAGGACCAACTTTTGATAATCGACTGCGGGTGAGGGTGAGTATGTGCGGCGGACTGATTTGGTAAACGCAAGGCATGAACGAGAGAGAGAGAGAGAGAAGGGGAGAGTCTGGTGGGTTGCAGTTTATCCTTCCCCACCACCCCACCAC
>NW_026686440.1:0-1461 GCF_943735745.2 Anopheles bellator | reverse complement strand
ATGTAGGAAGGCAGGTCTCGGCGTTGTCTCGAGCGAGAGTTAGCGGAGGACAACCCCGAGAACAACTTCGAGTATAAAAGGAGGTCGGAGCGCAGAATTTAGTCAGTCGCAAAACAGCAGCAGACCAGAGCGGTCTAACGTTTGTGATCTCAACTACGAAAGAGGAATAAAGTTACGAAAAGGAAGAAAATTCCAGTCTATACTGTTTTCCCTTTCTTACATGGGGGCTCAACCGGGATAGTGCGAGAAGTCCCGAGGATAGTGAACATTGTGTGCGAGAGTCTGTGGTGAGAGAGAGTGTGGTGTTGGAGTGTGAGTATTGTAGTGACTTGAGAGTGCTGAGGCACGGGCACAAGAGAGGTGTCCGAGGTCACAGGCAATAAAGCACAGGAACACACACATGCGAGGAGGAGCAGCAACCAGAAGCAGCACACGAAACACGATGAAGCGTGCAATGGAAGAGCGTGCAGAGGAGAACACAGGGGAGCTGAGAGGACGCTTCACGTTCAGCGACGTAACGGAAGCATTGGAGAGTTTTGCTGCAAGTCCCGATGGCGTGAATGTCGACGCCTGGATTGCAGAGTACGAGGAGGCCATCGAACTATTTGGGTGCTCGGAGGCACAACAGTTCCTGTACGCCAGGAGGCTGCTATGCGGCACGGCTAAACTGTTCGTAGCGGCCGAAACGGGCTTGAATAGCTGGCCGAAGCTAAAAGCGGCCTTACAACGAGAATTCGGCGCGGCGGTTAAATCGGCGGACGTTCACCAAATGCTGCGTGAACGAACAAAGCGAAACGACGAGACATATTTGGACTATGTTTACACCATGCAGACAATGGCGCGGCGAGGCAATGTGGACGAAGCTTCATTGTGCGAATACATCACGAAGGGTATTCCGGACGCAGCACACAACAAAGCGTGTCTATACGCCGCGAACACGGTAAGTGAGTTGAAAAAGGCGATTGGTGTGTACGAGAGCATCAAACGAGAAAACACCGAGCGTCACCCAACGAGAGCGGCACCAGACGAACGCCGGGTAGAGCGTAGAATGGATCAGCGAAGAGAGAGCACGGTGAGACGTTGCTTCAACTGTGGAGCACCTGGCCACATCGCAAGTCGTTGCGAACAAAAGGCCATAAAATGCTTCGCATGCGGAGGAGAAGGGCATCGCTCCACGGAATGCACAACTAAAACAAAACCTGAGGTGCACGCCATCACGCCGTCACCAACAGTAACTGTCAAAATTGGAGATGTCTCGCTAGATACCATGGTGGATACAGGATGTCAGCACAATTTGGTCAGCAAGGTTATGACGATCCTAGCGGAACGGGAGCTAGATGTACCTCCAGAGTTTGCTGGCGAGGTGGAAGAGCTGGAATCACCGCAGTGCGTTCCAGAAGAGAGAGTGGAAAGCCGCGAGCAGCACCAGGTCATCGACGAGGCGGAACGAGTGCAGTCTGA
>NW_026686439.1:0-1461 GCF_943735745.2 Anopheles bellator | reverse complement strand
ATGTAGGAAGGCAGGTCTCGGCGTTGTCTCGAGCGAGAGTTAGCGGAGGACAACCCCGAGAACAACTTCGAGTATAAAAGGAGGTCGGAGCGCAGAATTTAGTCAGTCGCAAAACAGCAGCAGACCAGAGCGGTCTAACGTTTGTGATCTCAACTACGAAAGAGGAATAAAGTTACGAAAAGGAAGAAAATTCCAGTCTATACTGTTTTCCCTTTCTTACATGGGGGCTCAACCGGGATAGTGCGAGAAGTCCCGAGGATAGTGAACATTGTGTGCGAGAGTCTGTGGTGAGAGAGAGTGTGGTGTTGGAGTGTGAGTATTGTAGTGACTTGAGAGTGCTGAGGCACGGGCACAAGAGAGGTGTCCGAGGTCACAGGCAATAAAGCACAGGAACACACACATGCGAGGAGGAGCAGCAACCAGAAGCAGCACACGAAACACGATGAAGCGTGCAATGGAAGAGCGTGCAGAGGAGAACACAGGGGAGCTGAGAGGACGCTTCACGTTCAGCGACGTAACGGAAGCATTGGAGAGTTTTGCTGCAAGTCCCGATGGCGTGAATGTCGACGCCTGGATTGCAGAGTACGAGGAGGCCATCGAACTATTTGGGTGCTCGGAGGCACAACAGTTCCTGTACGCCAGGAGGCTGCTATGCGGCACGGCTAAACTGTTCGTAGCGGCCGAAACGGGCTTGAATAGCTGGCCGAAGCTAAAAGCGGCCTTACAACGAGAATTCGGCGCGGCGGTTAAATCGGCGGACGTTCACCAAATGCTGCGTGAACGAACAAAGCGAAACGACGAGACATATTTGGACTATGTTTACACCATGCAGACAATGGCGCGGCGAGGCAATGTGGACGAAGCTTCATTGTGCGAATACATCACGAAGGGTATTCCGGACGCAGCACACAACAAAGCGTGTCTATACGCCGCGAACACGGTAAGTGAGTTGAAAAAGGCGATTGGTGTGTACGAGAGCATCAAACGAGAAAACACCGAGCGTCACCCAACGAGAGCGGCACCAGACGAACGCCGGGTAGAGCGTAGAATGGATCAGCGAAGAGAGAGCACGGTGAGACGTTGCTTCAACTGTGGAGCACCTGGCCACATCGCAAGTCGTTGCGAACAAAAGGCCATAAAATGCTTCGCATGCGGAGGAGAAGGGCATCGCTCCACGGAATGCACAACTAAAACAAAACCTGAGGTGCACGCCATCACGCCGTCACCAACAGTAACTGTCAAAATTGGAGATGTCTCGCTAGATACCATGGTGGATACAGGATGTCAGCACAATTTGGTCAGCAAGGTTATGACGATCCTAGCGGAACGGGAGCTAGATGTACCTCCAGAGTTTGCTGGCGAGGTGGAAGAGCTGGAATCACCGCAGTGCGTTCCAGAAGAGAGAGTGGAAAGCCGCGAGCAGCACCAGGTCATCGACGAGGCGGAACGAGTGCAGTCTGA
>NW_026686438.1:0-1462 GCF_943735745.2 Anopheles bellator | reverse complement strand
GGGGGGGGTGCCCGTGCCGTGGCCGTTTACGTTTTGCCACCAAATCAAACACGGGATTCCGGCGCGCACCACCCCGCGCGGGGAAAATGCGGAAGCGCTTGGCGCTTAAAACGAGCCATTTTGTTTCTCTTTTGTTGTTGATGTTGGCGATCGAACGTAAAACCCCCTCGGTGGAAACAACAGTGGCCTTCCTTTCGTAGTCATAAAGTGAAATTAATTACCTAAGAAAACGTAAACGAAACTGAAAACGTTGAAACGGACTGCAACGGAGCTTAGCCACGAGCGTCAATTGATATTTTACATTAATTTACAATTAAACTCAAAGCTAGATCCATTAAAGGTAATTATACAAAAATTTCAAACATAACCGATGTTTCTGCCTATGAGCTACCTATGAAAGCAACCACCAACCCAATCCAATTCAATAGCATCTAAATGGAACCATTAACTGTTAATGATAAATCGAATGAAATATTTGATGAGATCACTACAAGCTTGATGATTTACAAACAAATCGATGCAAATCGATGATCAATGATTCGATGCGATAAAGTGAAAGCCATCCAAAGTTAGAGAATATCAAAATCGATCTAAAATTCGGTCACTAAACGAAAACTGCGTTAAGATATTTATTTTCGATAATACCTTGAAAGCTCGAACGGAGAACCTCCAAATATTTTTATTCGGAGTTATCGACCTTTAATGTTACACGTTTCGCTCATCGTTCGAGCAAATTGTGGATTCCTTTCCATTAAAGCTTGGTTTGTTTCTTCGAAAACCATTCGATGAGCATTTTATTGATAGCTCCAAAATCCCCAAATTTATTATTGCCACTGATAATCCGTCGGATGTCCAATTTCCACTGGTACCGTTGAAGGAGCATACAGCCCATAATGGCGTATATCGCAAATCAGAAGATAAAGCTCTGCTAGCGACATCTAAAACATTAACCGGACGATTTCATCTTCATCACCTGTTATCAACTAACTGAACCCTCGAGTTTTATTTATATACAAACAAGAAACCTTATTCTCATATCCAATTCACCACTAATCCACCGCTCCAATTTAGGGTCACCAGTTGAGCAAGGATACGCACTGAACCGAAGACGGCCCCTCACATTCCGGCGACTCCTTATCGGCCCGTTAGTTCGGGCGTGATCGTGAGTTAAGTCGCGCGGTGGCACATCGCATTATTACACCACTAGCAGGTTCCAGTTTCTTTGTTAAAATCTTCACATTTTAGCACCAAGCCAGACCAGGCCGTGCGTTGTTGCGCGAACGGCAGCCGCGCATTTAAGACCCGCCCCCCTCTGCGCCGGCCCCGACACCTTCGGTTCGCGCGCGGAGAAAGTATTTTAAGTGTAGCAATATAACGCGCCTTTCGCACGGACCCTCCAGTGTGCGCGCTGAAGTCAATCCATTTCAGCTGCTGGCCGGGTCCGGGGCCAGGGTTGTGTAAG
>NW_026686437.1:0-1463 GCF_943735745.2 Anopheles bellator | reverse complement strand
GTTTGTTAAGAGCTTTGAACAATAAACGATTCAATTTGGTAAAAAAAACGATAAATTTCTACGCATACTCCTAATATCAAAAATCAATATTGCATTACAAAATTAGTCAGTATCTCGTGTATCCGCCGTTGTTTGAAGCACTTCATGCATTTTCCTTGGCAGCGAATTGACCACATTCTGACAAGTTTTTGCTGGAATGGAATACCATTCCTGCTGCATTTTTGCCACAGTTCATCTTTGTTTGAAAAATATTGTCCAGCTAACTTTTGCTTCAAGGCATTCCACAAGTTTTCAATATGGTTTAAGTTAGGAGACTGACTTGGCCAAGGCAAAACTGACACATTATTGCCATCAAACCACGATTTGCGATTCCAGTATTGCCAGTATTGATAATCGGCACTTTGGAGCGCGAGTGGCACCACGAGCAGGAGAGGACGGCTACTAGCGCGAGGGATACGATGACCCGGGCGGAGCAGCCACCACCGAGGGAAGACGATGCGGAAGAAGCGGCAGCAGAAACAGCAGCAGCAGCAGCAGCAACTGCTGCAGCGGCAGTGGCACCAGTAGCAGAGTAATCTTGCGCTTGAAGCCATGTTCAGTGCGATCACAGAAAACCTGTGAACGATACCCGTTCCTCCCTCCGGATTGCCCCATGGAGTAAATACAGGGGAGGAGCAATGTGGGCTAGGGTGGACCCTTTGTTTGTATTATTCTTCTAGTCAAGCCATGGAATAAAACAACGTCCCAATTAAAAAAAAAAACCACGATTTCATAAGCTTCAACGTATGCTTGGGATCGTTTTCTTGTTGAAATACCCATCTCAGTGGCATGTTTTCTTCTGAGAAAGGCAGCATAACGTCTACCATGATTGATAAATACTGAAGAGCATTCATGGTGCTGGGTACTCTGAAATGGGGATCTATACCAGATCATGAAAAATACTTCCACCAACATGTCTTAATATTTTTTTTGTAACCCTGGGATGAAGGTATTTGCCAGCAGGTCGTCGAACATTCCACTGAAAGTTTGCTCGAAACAAATATATTTTGGTTTCGTCGGTCCATAAAATATTATGCCAATTTTTCGTAACCTTCAGAACCTTCCCAAGAACGATATTGAACAGCAAACTGTTACCTCGTCAGTAATTTTTTTAAAATCAATAGTGGCACTTTTGGAGCAGGTAAAGACCGCTCGGCGGTTGTAACCGGATTAAGTAAGTAAGTGGCACTTTTCTTGCAATTAGCCTTGGTAGATGAGCTTCTTGCAGCCGCATTTGGACAGGTTTTGGGCTAATAATGTTATTTATTATTGAGCAAATCGTTTTGGACGAACCAAATGAATCCACTTTGACCAAAAGTGATATGCGATGATCTGTCGTTGGCTTGGTTTTTCTTGATTTACCTCGCCTTTCCTTTGTTTTTTTTTATATATTTAGGAACGGACTGGGCCGTATTTTTAAATTT
>NW_026686436.1:0-1464 GCF_943735745.2 Anopheles bellator | reverse complement strand
CAAATTTGTATTCGCCAATAAATTTGCACAAAAATTAATGATATGATGAGGAATTTGCACCTGTGGATAGAAATCAAGGTTTTCATCACAAACACGACGATGAACTCTACTCTATACAAGGAAAAGTGTCTCAAAAAGCGAGTTCTATCATTTATTAAGTCGAACAAAGGTCCGGTAAAGTTTTGGCCTGATTTGGAAAACTGCCACTATTCTGTGGTACTTTTACAATAAGGTGGATTTCATCGCAAAGGATATCAACGCACCAAGTTGCCCTAAACTCCACCCAATCGAAAATTATTGGGCAACAATCAATAGGAAGTTGAAGAAGACTGAAAAGGTGATGAGGAATGCTGCAGAGATGGCGAGAAATTGGATCAAATTAGCCGCTTAGGGGGACCAGAAGATTGTGCAGAAAATTATGGCGTGCATTTAAGTAAGACATAATAAATTTCTAAAAATTTTCTCTTAAAGTACAATAAAATACCTTCAATTTGACAGCTTGATGTATTTCCTAAGTCAAACCAACCCAGAGATAGAGCTAATACAATTGTTCCCGATTCTAACTGGGCCATGCTTTACGATAATTCTGCCTATTATTTAATAGCGTCCAATTTGGTCAAAGTTTTCGACAAAAAGTTCTACAATTTCTACAGAATGAAGTCGGCAGTGATCGGTAGAATCCCAACACTAGTTGGATCACCTACCTACACCCCGGGATGGATCTTACCTTTATAGTGAACGTCCTTGTACATAGTTGGACATATTTTACCCCCCTTTTCCTGTTTGTTTCGAAAGTCAATGTTGGTCCGCACCGGGCGGTGCAGCAGGGGCTGCGGTGGCCGAAAGTTGTTGCCGAGCGGTGCCTTCGGATGGTCCGGGCCGCCCTGCATCAGCCTCCGGAGTGCGTGGAGCTGCGGAGTTGGGAATCGGAGAATCGGGCGGGGGTGATCGGGGGTTTCCTGCTAGACCTAGAGCTGGACTCAGGGCACTCACCTGCTGCTTGGTGATGTAGATCGGCTTGTTCATCACGAGCCAGGTGACGGTCTCGTGGCAGGCGGGGGCCGTCGTCGAACCCTCGTACGTCATGTAGTGCTCGGTGTCGGGCAGCAGGTCGCGCACCGAGATGCGCCGGACCGGCGACTCGTCGCCCCCGTACCGGATCCGCTCCAGCTGATCGGTCAGCATCCGGAGCTCCGGGTTGGACAGGTCGCCCAGCTGCAGCAGTATCGCGACGCCGACGATGCCCTGCGCCCGGTACAGCGCGTCACTGAAGTTGGCGTACAGCTGCGAGTTGTAGCCGAAGATCTGGATCTCCGCCGGGAACGTGTAGCTCTCGACGCTGTGCTCCGACCCGAACTGGTCGTGCAGCCCGTAGTGGATGTGGATCTCGTGGAACCGGTACCGGTACGAGAGGGGCCCCCCCGTCAGGTTGACCGGTATCTGGGGCGTACCGTAGGCCGAAAT
>NW_026686435.1:0-1464 GCF_943735745.2 Anopheles bellator | reverse complement strand
ATTTATTACCTTTTTTCGGACATTTTATTGAACCCCCCGGCCATGGCAGACTGGGACAATTTATGCAGTAACTTATGAAAGGAAGGTTATGTTGGTTAATGGAGCACATTTTGTTGGATAATCGTCATAATGAAGAATCGGATCGATTGCTCAAACAACTAATACTAATCCTTGGTTTGTTTTCCCTCTTCTTCTTCTCTCCAGACTTCCTCACAGTACGTCCGGTCGAACGAAAGCAGCGTCATGGAGTACGTCCAGAACCTGGCCGAGACGGCCGAAATATTTCTGCCCCACGAGGGTCCTTTTTCGTCCTCGGTAACGGCTGCAGCGGCGGCCGCAGCAGCAGCCGCTGCCGCCGTCGCCAGCGGTGCTGCGTCCGGAGGTGGTGCCGGCTCCGGATCCTCCATCAACGGGCTGGGACTGAAACGACGAGCTTCTGATAAGTATGTCAACGCGTGGCGCGTCACGACCCCCGGGTGTCCTTAACCTAAAAATCGTGCCTTCCCCAGCTTATACGACACACATCCGGCAGGACCGCCCGAGTGGAGTGACTACGTGCTGCCACCGACGAAGCGACCGCATCCTTCGCTGCTGCTGGCGTCCGGTGCGTCGCAGCTCTACCCGACTCATCCGGCCCTGTTCGAGTACCAGAACGGCGGGCTACATCCACATTCCGATGGATTGGTAAGCTCCCCTAGATCTGCCCGAATTCACTGTGCTATCACTGACCGTCTGATCTTTTAGCATTCCATTCACCGTGACGATCTGCGAGCCGCCTCCACCGATGGTCATCGGCCACCCAGAATTCCTCCCGGCGGTAGCAGTGCTGGTGCTGTTGGTGGAGGCGCTGGTAGCACCGCTGGTAATGGAAGCCTAACCGGAAGCTCGACCAGCGGGGCCAGTGGCGAAGAGGAGTGGAAAAACATTCACACCATGCTGACGTGCATCTCGGCGATGGTCGAGAAGACGAAGCGCGCCATCGCGATCCTGCAGCAGCGTGGCATCGACAACAGTCACGCCCGCGACCACCAGGACAACAGCTCGATCGCCGACATCAAGCGGCAGACGGAGGAGAAGATATCCGAGTTCCGGCGCACCGCCGAAGAGTCCGTCAACCAGGTAACGGGGCGGCGTGTTAGCATTCGAACGGTAAACGGAGTGACTCACGGTGGGTCTCGGTACTTTTTTAGGTCAAACGGCAAGCCGTGATGGAGATCCAGCGCGCTGTGGCTGCGGCCGAAGCCCGCACCCTGGAGATGATCGCCCAGGAGCGGTTGAAGATGGAGAAAATGCTCACCGATCTGCACCGTGGCAGCAACGACGATGCGGAACCGTCGATCACGAGCGGTAGTCAAAATGTAAGCTCACGGAGCCTTGTCCCAAGTGTGTTTGTTGACCTGATTGTGATTGTCCTCTATTTGGCAGGCCTGCTGGAACTGCGGACGGAAGGCAAACGAAACCTGC
>NW_026686434.1:0-1466 GCF_943735745.2 Anopheles bellator | reverse complement strand
AAAGACAATGGCTGTCGATTTGGTTTCAGATTTAGCTTTTCTTAAGTGGTTTACTACTCTGGTTAGTTGGAGTGTTGTTGAGTGTCCTGATCTGAAACCAAACTGTTGGATAGGAAAAATATTATTTGAGCTCACGTGCTCTATAATTCGTGTCAGGAGTAGTTTTTCAAAGATTTTACTTAGAGAGCTAAGCAGGCTTATTGGTCTGTAGCTACTCGGTTGAGTCGGATCTTTACCGGGTTTTATTATTGGGATTATTTTTGCTGTCCTCCAGGCATTAGGGAAGTAACAGTTTAGAAGACAAGCGTTGAACAGGCGAGTAATGAATTGTTTGGTTCGGAGACTGAGTTTTTTTATAAGAATGTTAAAGATTCCGTCCATCCCAGGAGCTTTAAATTTTTTAAGGAAATCTATTGTGTTTATCACTTCATTAGGAGTGAAAAAATCTATATTTGTAGTGCAATTTGATGATTCAATGAAGTTAACTGACCTTAGTACTTTTGTTTCGTGTGGGCTATTATACGAGGCTGTTGTAGTGTGTGAATTAGAAAAATGTAATCCAATGGCATCACCTTTCTCAGTGGGACTGACAAGAATATTGTTGTCTGAGGTGAAAATTGTTGGGATAGGCTTTGGTTTTGTTCTGAGAACTTTGGCTACTTTCCAGAAATGTTTGGTGGAATTTTTTTAACTTTTCGGTCATACGCGAGAATGATTCATTCCGAAGAGTTTGGCATCGATTCCGAATGGTAGAGTTTAATAGTTTTAAGCACAGGCCCATAGCTGGGGAGCGATTTCTTTGAAATATTCTGCGAATGGAATTTCTGTATGTAATTATTGCTAATGTAGTTTGATCGATGGTAATAGTGTGGTTTTGTATCTGAATGGAGGGTACAGCTAAATTTTCAGCTAAAATGATAGCCCGAGATAGGTCATGAATAGCCTGATCAATATGTTCAACATTTCCAAGCTGACTATTAAGGTTTATATGATTTTCCACTAGTTTCTGGAACTGGTTCCAGTTGACGTTAGAAAAGTTTTTCTTTACTCTAGGGTTTTTTCGTTGAACTGAGCAAGTAATAGTTGCTACAACAGGCAAATGGTCGGAGGAAAGAGCGTTGTCAGTAACTGGAGTGTCAATATTTACTAGGTTGGATAAGAAAAAATCTATTGTAGAGGGAGTTGAGCTGGTTCTAATGTAGGTAGGAGAAAGCGGAGCATAAATGTTACAGTGTCCTTCTTGCAGGAAATCATACAGAATTTTACCGTTACTATTGGTGGTACTATTGTACCAGTATTGATGTTTGGCGTTCAAATCTCCAGCTATTATGATTTTCTCGGAGGAGCTTGATGATACGAATTAGTTTAGTATTAATTTATTCGTATTATATTATTTATTTATTCGTATTTATTTATTCGTATTAGTTTTCGTAAATCTGAAAGGTAGGTATTATTGCGGCCTGAGC
>NW_026686433.1:0-1466 GCF_943735745.2 Anopheles bellator | reverse complement strand
AGAATAAAGCAACAGAAGCAACGGCGCAGTTAAAAAACTGGTAACATCACTATTTTTAGAACCGAAAATAGCACACAATTTGCAAACCGCGCCACACCAGCCGGACCCATGTGGAGCCGCGAGTTTTGCGCGCGCTCTACTTACGACGCCCGGGAGCAAGATGGCGTCTAATCCAAAATCCGGCCTTACGTCACCATCATCATTAGGCCGCGCAAAAATTGTCACTCGGTTCCGCTCCGCGAGTGACAGCGCGACGTTGACCGTTTTGATGTAGTTTCGCAAGAACGTTTCGATGCCTGAGAACCGCAACACACTACAACAGAAAGAGTAAGCATCTTTTAGAGGTCACCCCCCTAACGTTGGACAACATTTTCCTAACCCTCAAAGTTGCGGGTCACTTCGCCCCGGGCTCGAAACCGTTCGGAATTATCCGCCTGCAAGAGATCAAAAACAGGTACGAGCGCCATTAGTGAAGGAAAATCGCAATTTGATTAATGTGCGCGCCGCGCCGTAACAACATTAACCCCTGAGGGTGCGCGCACACGATTTAGGGAATTGTGAAATTACATTCCACCGCGCGTGTGGATAGGGCTTCGGAGTGTAATTGTGTCACACCACAAGCACAACGGTCAGCACTACAGCATATTTGGCTGCCGAAGAAGGGTTCATCAGTTTGACCCGCACCGAATGTTGGTTGCACCACAGTTGGTCTTCTGGAGCTGTTGGTTTACCCCACGAAAAAAAAACGCTTTTAACGATTGCACAATTGGGTTGAGGAATTTTTGGACACTATTTTGGAGTAATCGCTGAGTTTGGAGTGTTGCCCCGATGGAGGCAACAACACGGTGGCTCTATGGATTTATCTTGATCGGACAGACAGCTTGGAGAAACTCGCGGCTTCGAGATACGAGCTGTCAAATTGGAGTAGAGGACTACTACGACTAGCTCAAGCTTATTAGCCCTAACTAGACCTCTACTATACAGAGCGAGAGAGCTCGTAGAAAACTGTGCGTAAATAATGTAAACCAAAGAACGGCAGCAAGCAGAGCATTTTTGGGAAACCTTTTTCAGATTGTTTCGAGATAATAAAATCAAATGTTGTGTATATTGTAGCAGGCTCTTGGCTGTTATTATCTTGATTGTAGAGATTTTGAGCCTAAACAGGCTCTTGATGGTTATTATACTGGGTAACGTTGAATTATTTATACTGGGGGGCCAGACGAAACGCAAATCGGAGCGCAAAAATGTCAAATCGTTTATGCTTCGTGTGGCAGCTTATAATATAAAAACGAAATGTTAAACGTGTTAACATTCGTGTTGTTGATCCGAGAAAATAGAAATCGAAGAGGTAAGTTGATTTCTGATTTTTTTTCTGATTTTTAAAACATTTTATTGCTTTGTCAGCAAATACTAAGTAAGAACAGTCCCATTTCAGAGCTCGAACCGTGCGGACGCGACACACGAGC
>NW_026686432.1:0-1467 GCF_943735745.2 Anopheles bellator | reverse complement strand
ATTCCGGCTATAATAAGATCCTGAAACATGCCACAGCTTTAAAAGTTTTTTTTTCATCGCTCGAAAAAGAAAGAAGCGATGACAACTTTTCACAAACTTCTTTGGGAAAAACGTCGGAAACCATTAAGGGATAAAATACTTTTCCGAACCCTTCGATACGATCGATACCTTCTTTGTGGTGCGCCATCGACGTTTCTAGTGTTATTTTTCTCATTGTATCGGTTGTGGTGGTAAAGATTTTCCAAAGCAGAGCCCTGCGTAGCTATTCGAGATTTTCCATCTTTTTTCCTGCAACCACCGGTATTCGAAGTCACGACGCCCCGGGGTCTGTTCTGGGAAGAATTTCCCAACATTCAACTCGTTGTTAAAGTGGTTCCGGAAAATAGGGCACTGGTACGACGAGTTTTGTAAGTAATATTGATTTTCCACACCCGAGAACGTTGCTGCCCCAATCCGCGTACTCCCCTTTGTGTAAGTAATCGACGAAGAGTGATGAGCTGGTGTGTTTTCAAAACAACTGTTGCTACCTCCTATCTTACCCATAAATTCATTGAAAATAGGAGAACAAATTGACCTTCATGCTGACTACAACGTAAAGGACAGGTCGTGACCAAAAAAAGTGTAGTATGTTGCATAAAAGAAATTTTTAAGAAATTTGTGAAAAGAACTTGTGTGCATAAAACATACGATCCATCTTAACCGAGTAAGTTGAAATTTTAAAAAATAAAATGACGAACATAATCTGAGTCCAAAAGCATATTATAAAAGTTAATTTATGAAAAGTAAATTTATGAAGTAAGTTTGCTTGTTAATTTTAGGGCATGAATCAAGAAAGTTGAGAAAAACGAGCAATGGCGATGTAAGCTTTAGTTTATGTTTCGCTTTTTGGCCTGGGATTTCGAAAGGTCATAATGTTATGCTAATAGGCTTTGTCTTTTCAACTCTGCACGCTGCTGAACATAAGCATAGTGATGGTTCACGCCCATTGGCGCATGGGGCAACACCCTGGCCTGAAAGCGGCTTAGCAGGGCTTAGGGAGTCACAATGCTACACCAAATGCACCCGTATGCAGTCCCATGTGGCGACATACACATAAATCCTCGCTGTGTAGCCAAATCGGATGCTGGAAGTTCAATCCCTCAATTAGATGCATCGTAAAACTAATATCGATCTGCTGTTCCCTCGGGATGCCACCTTCCAGGAACGTAGGAGTTGGCGAGGCTGAGTCTATTCAGACGCCGTAGAAATACTGGCGGAGGTCCGATGTGGGCGTGCCGTTATTGCAGGCTTATTAGCTTGCAGGCACCCAGCGTCACCGTGGGGCGATTTAAATGAAATGGAATAAAAGCTGCCAACTCACCTCGAACCCGAATCGGTTCCCCAGTTCTCCCAATCCCCCGACCTAGAGCACAACAGCCGGCTGCACTGTTCAAGCTTCACGGGGTCTTGGATGCTGGAGCGGATGAA
>NW_026686431.1:0-1470 GCF_943735745.2 Anopheles bellator | reverse complement strand
ACAAGCATTTGGTGTGATTCCGAAGCAGTTTTCTTCAAGAGGTAGCAGAAAAAATAATAATCCCCGCTAAACGTCTTTTTTAGCCACAAAAGTGGACATGGTCTAACCCTTTTAAAAAGTGGGTTGCAAACCGAACTAGTTTTTTTTCGACCTGAAATCATTTACCTGATGTCAAAACTAGGTAATTTTGTCAAAACAGCAAAACTAGGAAGTCCATATTAACAGGTAGAGCCATCTGTTCAAAAGTATATTTCTCAAGGTATACCAAGGTACCTTGGTAATGTAATGTACTAATCGAAGGCGAAGAGCGAACATACACATTCAACATTCATTGATAATTTTCCTTTGCTTTTAAACATTCAAAAATAAATATTAAATTATTGTGCGAAACTAGACCCTTAACAGCGCCCTCTGTTCGGCTCGAGGAATACATGAGGATACGAACTTATTGAACAGCCCGGTAGGCTGCAACTTCCTGCGAGAACGGGTGCATGTGGAATCACCAGCAAGTTGGATCGAAGAAGGCGCTTTCCGCGATTGTTGAATAGGAAAGTGGATTGAAATGTTGCCGGAAGCGAAGCGCGAAGCACCAAAAAGGCGTGACGTGCTCGGAAGGCCACGGCGGGCACAGGGATGCAAATAACTTTAAGGCTTCCACTTCGAAGTAAAAATGGCTTCCAAAATTGCCAGCCCCAACCCGAATTCATTCAACCATTACCAACACCGGTACTTGTACCGGTTAACCGGATAAATGGTTAAAATGTTTGTCACGTAGCGAATTGGACCGTCGAAAGTGAAGTGCTATGCGGTGACCCCACACCCACCGCCCCGCTCACGGATCGGGGGCCGACGCATCGAGGTGTAAACAGGTGGCGCACCTCACACCTCACTTTCCAGCCCGGTACCCAATTAATGCTACGCCTTACATTTAGGCCAACCTGGGCACGAGAGCGGGGGAAAATAAAACGACCCCAAAAGGATGCTCAAATTAATCGAATTGTTCGGATTGGGCGCCCCTTACACTCCCGTATTGACCTCGGTAATGATACGGAGTGGAGCAATCGACAGATCTTCCGGTTGCTCGGACGTGATTTACCCAAAGGAGGAACCCAACCGATAATTTGAATACTTGTAGAAGGCAAGATCCGGGCACGCAAAAAGGCGGAACGGTTTTGTGGCCCTCACCGACTCCCAACGAGCCGGGTCCGGCGTTACGGAGTGTTAAACAGACGAATTACGAGCGAGACGAAATTGGAGATGTCATTAGGGGAGCCGGGAGTCGTCGTGATCTTATTTAATTATTTTCTTTCGACAGACGAACTTCCTGCCAGGGGGCCGCACCGAGCCGAGCCGAGCCAAGCTCCGTCTTAGCTGGAGTGTGAACACGATAAGGATAAGGAACGAGAGACACGGCGGCTTCCAGGGCACGCACAGGATGCTTCTGCCCATGGGCTCTCTCGAGGATGTAGA
>NW_026686430.1:1367-1471 GCF_943735745.2 Anopheles bellator | reverse complement strand
TACGAGTTGGAGACACCGATCTCGGCAGTGAAGAGGATGACGAATATTATTTTATTATTATTATTTATTATTTATTATTTATTAATTATAAAATGTTCGCCGTT
>NW_026686430.1:0-1267 GCF_943735745.2 Anopheles bellator | reverse complement strand
AGAAAAAAAAAAAAACAAAATATACAGATGTAAAAAAGAGAAAGAAACGAAAAGAAGAAAATATGCACAGCAGGTTGGAATCGGCCGCATTATTGTGCACCCCCAGTACCGGGGATCGCGAAAATACTTCGATCTGGCGTTGATTCACATGGCGGAGCCAATCAAATATTCAGGGGCAGTCTGTCGGGCTTGTCTGTGGAGAGAACCTTCGCTACCTCCTGAGCGGATGGATGCCATCGGGTTCGGTAGTACCGGGTTTGGAGAGGGACGCAGTCCGACGTTGATGAGGGCGGAAGTAGACAAGATCGAGCTGTCTAGTTGCGCCGAGAGAATAGTCACAAGTCGGAGGCAAATGCCGGACGGATTTCGAGACGATCAGTTCTGTGCGGTTGGTGACGATACGGACACCTGCGAGGGTGACTCGGGTGGACCGATCGGTGTGAAGCGGTTAACTGTGGGAGGCCTTGTAGTTCCGCTGGTGGTGGGCATCGTGTCCTTCGGAACACCCTGTACCGCAGGATCAACAGGAGTCTACACCAAGATTAGTTCTTACATCGATTGGATCGAACAAGAGGTAAACCAAACTCTATCCTATGGAGGTAAGTCTAACATACAGGATTAGAAACAATGGCAAAAACCATTAAATTGTATTGCTTTCAGAATGTTCGATAGATTTGAGCTGTTTACGACTCCAAAATTCGACGACAGTTAATTTTGCAAAACACAACCCTCTTCAGCGGTTTGGTTTAATCTGGGACGACACTGCGCCATCCTTGTACGAATGTGGTGCTACGCTGATCGACTACCAGTATCTACTGACATCCGCTTCCTGCGTCACAACCAACCGAGGCGGTCCAAAGTATATCTCTTATGATGGCGAAGAACGTATCGCCGTGAAAGATGTTTATGTGTCCCCGAAGTATGTTCAAGGACGTCCAGAAAATGACGTCGCTCTCGTGAAGATCGCAAAATTCACCAATCCAAAGGTACATCGCCCGTCCTGCCTTTGGAACCGTCGTGCTGACGGCGAATGGAGCACGTATCCTGTAGTTAGTGCGTACGGACTATTGAAACATTTCCTATCGGAGTACTCATCGGAGTTGCTGAACAGAACCATCTCGATTATTCCTATGGACAGAAAAGATTGCCAAGCTGATGGCGGTAGTGATTTGATTCGCTGCCATAATGAAGTCAACATGGTACCGCGACTTTGTTCGGTGAGTAACGGTTGTAACGGTGGTAACGGTTTTAGATATTTGCTTAAGTG
>NW_026686429.1:1367-1471 GCF_943735745.2 Anopheles bellator | reverse complement strand
TACGAGTTGGAGACACCGATCTCGGCAGTGAAGAGGATGACGAATATTATTTTATTATTATTATTTATTATTTATTATTTATTAATTATAAAATGTTCGCCGTT
>NW_026686429.1:0-1267 GCF_943735745.2 Anopheles bellator | reverse complement strand
AGAAAAAAAAAAAAACAAAATATACAGATGTAAAAAAGAGAAAGAAACGAAAAGAAGAAAATATGCACAGCAGGTTGGAATCGGCCGCATTATTGTGCACCCCCAGTACCGGGGATCGCGAAAATACTTCGATCTGGCGTTGATTCACATGGCGGAGCCAATCAAATATTCAGGGGCAGTCTGTCGGGCTTGTCTGTGGAGAGAACCTTCGCTACCTCCTGAGCGGATGGATGCCATCGGGTTCGGTAGTACCGGGTTTGGAGAGGGACGCAGTCCGACGTTGATGAGGGCGGAAGTAGACAAGATCGAGCTGTCTAGTTGCGCCGAGAGAATAGTCACAAGTCGGAGGCAAATGCCGGACGGATTTCGAGACGATCAGTTCTGTGCGGTTGGTGACGATACGGACACCTGCGAGGGTGACTCGGGTGGACCGATCGGTGTGAAGCGGTTAACTGTGGGAGGCCTTGTAGTTCCGCTGGTGGTGGGCATCGTGTCCTTCGGAACACCCTGTACCGCAGGATCAACAGGAGTCTACACCAAGATTAGTTCTTACATCGATTGGATCGAACAAGAGGTAAACCAAACTCTATCCTATGGAGGTAAGTCTAACATACAGGATTAGAAACAATGGCAAAAACCATTAAATTGTATTGCTTTCAGAATGTTCGATAGATTTGAGCTGTTTACGACTCCAAAATTCGACGACAGTTAATTTTGCAAAACACAACCCTCTTCAGCGGTTTGGTTTAATCTGGGACGACACTGCGCCATCCTTGTACGAATGTGGTGCTACGCTGATCGACTACCAGTATCTACTGACATCCGCTTCCTGCGTCACAACCAACCGAGGCGGTCCAAAGTATATCTCTTATGATGGCGAAGAACGTATCGCCGTGAAAGATGTTTATGTGTCCCCGAAGTATGTTCAAGGACGTCCAGAAAATGACGTCGCTCTCGTGAAGATCGCAAAATTCACCAATCCAAAGGTACATCGCCCGTCCTGCCTTTGGAACCGTCGTGCTGACGGCGAATGGAGCACGTATCCTGTAGTTAGTGCGTACGGACTATTGAAACATTTCCTATCGGAGTACTCATCGGAGTTGCTGAACAGAACCATCTCGATTATTCCTATGGACAGAAAAGATTGCCAAGCTGATGGCGGTAGTGATTTGATTCGCTGCCATAATGAAGTCAACATGGTACCGCGACTTTGTTCGGTGAGTAACGGTTGTAACGGTGGTAACGGTTTTAGATATTTGCTTAAGTG
>NW_026686428.1:0-1471 GCF_943735745.2 Anopheles bellator | reverse complement strand
ACTTGGGTCACCAGCAATTACAGGTTTCATCAACTTAGGTTTGATCGGCGCACCAGAGTTGCAGATGGACGGTCAACGGCTGCTTGGCGTCTCCCGAGTTCCCGAGCATAAATTACGTTCTTAACAGTCCCTGTAGGGTACTTTATATAAAAGAAAAGAGTCTCTCCCCTGTGAGCCCAAGCCCAACCCATAGTCGTCAACTCCCCAGAGTAGGGCTCAATTTTTCTTCATTAACTTCTTGAAAGAGTCACTTCCTTAGCGAGCCCTTGCCAACGACCCATAGTTGCCGACTCCCTCAGAGTCGGGGCTCTAAATACTTCCAAACCCCATACCAATTTACGTCTCTCGGAAAGGCCAAGGTTTAAACGCCCTGGTACCCTGATTGGCAACCGGTATGGGAATTAAAAGTAGAGTTAGAAAGAGACGAATGTTTGGCCACTACGGCTCAAAGTCTCTATAATGCAAAAGAAAAAAAAAGGTCGCCATCCCTTAAATTGTTAGATCATTATCATGCTTGACATCCTTCACTAAAAAGGGAGGGTCCACTCTCCGGAGCACAGCAGGTTTCTCTTGCTCTGTTTGTAGTGACACCTCCAGTTACCATTGGTTGATAATGTGGTGCCACTAAGCAAAAAGTCTGATCATCTGCGTTTAGCTAATTGACACCAACGATTCTATTCGTACAGAATGCCCACCACTTCCTCCTTTGCGCGAGTTAACGAATTTAGTGCTTCGCTGAAAAGCAAAGCCCCAAATCGTTTTTGAAGTACGACTCGTTTGGTGGTTTGACAAAGAGTGCTCTTTATTCTAAATTTGCTCCTATTTATACCTGTTCCTGGGATCCAGCGGATCCATCGAAGGACCCTTTTGCAGGTAGTCAGTTGGTCGCCGAGCTGATTAGACACGAGTTAACTGGCATGAGTTAACTCGCCCCCTCCTTGATTTTGAGGCTCCGTACGAAAATTATGCAATATAAAATTTGTCTCCACTTCTATGATTTCACCAGCCTGATTCGTAGTGTTGTCTAATTTTGGTTTAACCTTTAAATCATTTTTGTGTATCCTTTTACCTTCTTTTGTTGTAACTGTTGTTTGATTGACTTTTTCGATCTCAATTTTTTTATATGGTTTCGCTTGTTTTAATCGTCTTTTTGTTTTCATATATGCAGTTGCTCCCGTAGGAATATCGTTTTCGTTCTTATTTTTGTTGTGATAGTTTAGATCTTTCTCTTGTTTTTTTCTTAAGATTATCATAAACTTTACCCAGTATTTCTGTTGTATCTATCGAAGGAGTAATAATTTCATATGGAGTGAACTTAGTGGTAGAGTGAATCGAGCTGTTGTATCTGTGTATTGATAGATCCATTACCTCAATTGTGCTTGTTTTTGGGTGTTCTGATTTTGTAATCTTCTTCTTCTTCTTCTTCTCTATATATAAAAATGGATTTTGGTATGTCGCGGTGGTGTCCGCA
>NW_026686427.1:362-1471 GCF_943735745.2 Anopheles bellator | reverse complement strand
TATGATGATACCCCCTTCGCTTCGATTACTTCCTTTGCTCGCACCAGACCGCCCCTCCCCCACCCCTCCCACCGTTGCGCACATATCAAACAGCCTCCCCCCCCCACCCCAGAAGAAGAAAACGATCCGGGGTGCGGGGTTCATGTGTGTGATTCGATCCCATTTCGAGGAGGGCGACGCCCAACTTTCGCGTTGGGAGACAGCCGGGCTGGGGGGTGGTGTGCATGTCCTGTGGCCCGACGTGTTCGGGACGCACGCGACGCTACAAAAAGCGAAAATAAACGCGTATCGCGCGTGTCCTGTGTGGGACTCGGACCCGACCCGAGGACGCCTGACACGTTCTTGCCCGAGGCTCTCCGGGGGGGGGGGGGGCCCCCCCCACCCCGTGACGATACGGCCTATTATCGCCCCAGCCCCAGCATCCACCGGACAGTTTGGGACCTCCTCAGGCGGAACAAAGACACCTGCCACAGGATGGCCCTCGGATGGCCGTGCCGTGACCGATAATTGGACCCGCGGTCCCGCCATGCAGGCTGCAAAAGGCAGGTCCCGGTCCTTGCTAGTGCGTGCATGTCCTTCCGAGATCCGAGATCCTGGACGGGAAGGGTGCGATAAAAGTGCACCGTTGCGTGGCCACAACAGGTTGCCAAATAATGATCAACTCGAACGAGCTCGTAGCTGCTGGTTGTCTGCCGAGGAGCGGTTTTACGATCTCCTACGATTTACGCTTTTAAACGGCGCGTCTAGAAGGTCCCCGAAGGTCCTTGTGTGACCGGGCGCCCACCTAGCTGGAGAAGAAGTTATGGGGAATCGAATCGGGTGAACCTATCCCAGAGAGAGAGTCAGAGTCACGCACCGACGTTTATAAGGAGATTGAAAATATTTAGTAAACACTTTAAAATTTACGAAATGGGATGCTCTACGATTGCAGAAAATTGGGAAATATTCAAAACTTATTTCCCACCGTGGTCAACATGAGAGAGCCTTCAAATTAAACTGTACTCTCTGTGGTTGCAATGCTCCAAAACTAACGTCCAGTCAATATAAAAAAAAGGATAAAACTCAGTCGAAATGATCCTTATTTTACACTGGAGAACGAACCAACGAAT
>NW_026686427.1:0-262 GCF_943735745.2 Anopheles bellator | reverse complement strand
ATGATCCTTATTTTACACTGGAGAACGAACCAACGAATCTAGTCCTACATCTTGTTGGCGGGCAAAGACTATCTGCTTTAAAGTTAACTAGTTGTAATATGTTGTTAGTTAGTAATTATAAGTACGATAGAAAGACTCGATGCCACTCAATGCTCAATGCCAATTGCGTAGTTTTAATTAGAAACATTTCATTTTCATCCCAGTTATTTTGATACCGTAGATTTATCAATTAACAACAATCCTTATATCTCTGTACTCTTAT
>NW_026686426.1:0-1471 GCF_943735745.2 Anopheles bellator | reverse complement strand
TTTCATCTTAGTACGTGGAGTTTATGGAAAGTTATGCTTAATTGAACACGAAAGAAGAAAAATAATTCTGCACAATCACGTCGAAAACATCACGTGGTCTACTTTAAAAATCTCAAAAACACAAAAATTTGCAAAATCAACTATATATGCTGTGCTTTACCGTTTCTGGGAACCCAATACCGTAGATTGAAAGATTCAGAGTAGACGTCGTAGTGGAACATACAATCGGCAGCTGAACTGGAAGGTTTTAAGATCAATCGAGGCAAATCCTGGACTTTCGATTCGGGATATTGCAAAAAAATATGGTACCAGCAAAAGTACTGCCCGGGAGATCTGTCTACGAAGAGGCTACTGTTTTTTCCTTGCATGAAAGCATCCAAAAAGGACACTTAAGCAAAACCTTGTCGTTAAAACACGCGCTTCTAGTTGTACGAGAAGGTTATAATGAGGTACAAAGGATGCTTGCTTATGGACGATGAAACATACGTGAAATTTGATTTTGGACGGCTTCCTGGACCAAAATTTTATCTCGCCACTGCACGGGTAGATGTCCCCTCCAAGATCAAATTTGTATTCGCCAATAAATTTGCACAAAAATTAATGATATGACAAGGAAGTTGCACCTGTGGACAGAAATTAAAGTTTTCATCACAAACACGACGATGAACTCAACTCTATACAAGGAAGAGTGCCTCAAAAAGCGAGTTCTATCATTTATTAAGTCACACAAGGGTCCGGTAAAGTTTTGGTCTGATTTGGAAAGCTGCCACTACAGCAGGGATGTAGTTTTGTGATAATTTTACAATAAGGTGGATTTCATCACAAAGGATATCAACACACCAAGTTGCCCTAGACTCCGCCCAATCGAAAATTATTGGGCAACAATCAATAGGAAGTTGAAGAAGACTGAAAAGGTGATGCGGAATGCTACAGAGATGGCGAGAAATTGGAACAAATTAGCCGCTGAGGTGGACCAGAAGATTGTGCAGAAAATGATGGCGCGCGTTTCCCAAAGAAAGTTCGTGATTTCATCCGGCGACCGACATAATAAATTTCTGAAATTTTTCTCTTCAAGTACAATAAAATACCTTCAGTTTGACACCTTGATGTATTTCCTAAGTCAAACCAACCCAGAGATAGAGCTAATGCAATTGTTCCCGATTCTAACTGGGCCATGCTTTATAAAACCGTACACCGTACTAAAGTGAGTCCTGCCTGCTGTCAAAAGCTTACGGAAAAAAAGGGGTAACGGAAAACGGAATGCAATTTTTTCGACGTCCAACTGTCAGATAGTCAGATTTTTTTTAAGGATTGTTTCCTGGAGTCTCGGACCACGGTAGCACCACGGCGATGCCGCTTGTGGCTGTTTTCGCTATTAGTGCATCTCCAGACATTTTGGCGAGTGCGAAACCGGGGGAGGGGCTCTGAGAGGCTGAGAGTAAACACACTTTAGCACAACAACCACCGCCAC
>NW_026686425.1:0-1472 GCF_943735745.2 Anopheles bellator | reverse complement strand
GCAGCAGTTTGGCATTAATCGTTAATGTCAAAATCATTACGTTACGCCTCATGTAGCTCCCCAGTTAGATTTTTAAAAGATGATTCATACTTAGCTTATGTTTGATGGTGTAACTGTTTGTTTTGTACATATTTACAACAACGTAACGTAGATAATCAGAACGACTGAGAAAATTAGGTCCAAAAGAAAACCGGAAAAGGGTTGCAAATTGGTGGGAAAATATAATACAAACTTTACACAGTCACGGGCAAACAATAAAACTATATCCAAAGAAAAACCCATCTCCAAGAAGCGAACAAACAAAACCCAAGGAAACACACTCCAAACAGAACCACCCATCCAGTTCCGGCCAGCAAGGGGGCTCATCCCCTTCACACAGACACGCACACTCCTCCGTTTGTCCTCCGTCCGAGAGTTTTGTCAAAACCGAGGGGAAAAACTTTGGGGTACCTGTTCGGAAGCCGCTCATCGAGCTCGCTGTCCCGTGGTCGCGCTTTGGTCAAATTGTTGTTGGTGGGTCTGTGGGTCGTCGAAGCGGCCCCACCCGCTTCCCGTGGCGGGGCTTCGGTGGTGGTGCGCCACCGCTGCTGGCCCCGCTGCGGACGGATCGTGTAGCGTTTGCGCGAGGGCGTCGTCGTTGTCGGTACCTCGGTGGTCGTCGGAGCCATCGTCGTCGTTGTCGTTGTAGTCGTTGGTCGTCTTGTGAACGTCTGGGTCACTGCTGGGGTCTGGGGAGTCTTAGTCTTGATGGTGGTTCCGGTCGCAGGGGTACGTGTCCGCACGGTCGCCGGGTATGTAGTGTAGCGAGTCGTCGGGCGCGGCGTGCTGACCCGCAGCCGATCGCCACCACCGGGACCTTCGCTTCCCTCCAGGTCCAGAGCATTGTTCTGGACGACCGTCGGGCGGACTCGCTGCCGAACGGTGTACGGTCGGAGGGTGGACTTGTTGAGGTACCGCGGGACGTCGGCCAGTGGCCGGATACCCTGGAACACATCCTCGGGGAACTTGATGATCGGCGGAATGTCGCTGGAGGTCCCGGCGGCCCCGGGCGAGTATGTGGTCACCGTGACCGACGGTCGCCAGGTGGTGGTGTCGGAGTGATAGAACAGGTTCCCGGAGACCGCACCGGGGGGTTTCGGAGTGGTCAGGTTTTGGAGCGGCCGGGGAGCCATCGTCTCGGTCATCGGCGTATACTTGGACTTGTGGATCGGCGGGTACCGATACTGGAACTCGTCGTCATCGTCTTCCTCCTCATCGTCGTCATCGTAGTACTCCTCTTCGTCCTCGTCCTCTGGACGCTTGCCGTAGGCCGGCTTTCGGTTCGGTTCTTCCAGCGTGTTCTTCACGTACTTCTGGCCCCGCTCGAGCTCGATATCACCCGGCTGGTGGTAGTAGCTCCCAAGTCCCAGACCGCCAGCCGCCGGTCTTGAGAACGAACCTACGGCAGGTTTGCTGTAGTAGATCGCTGCCTG
>NW_026686424.1:0-1472 GCF_943735745.2 Anopheles bellator | reverse complement strand
GAATGAAGCCCCGTGCTCAAAGTCTCTATAATAACACAACAACAACATCAGTTCAAAAAGCGAGTTCAGTTCAGGCAGTTAGAAAAGGTTAAATACACAAGTTTTTTAATTCGGCCGTCGCCGGATTTATAAAAGGTGTAAAATAAACTGTAAAATTGAATTGTGCTAGTTGCTGACGCAACAAAACGTTTGTTAGCTACCTTGTTGTCAATATGCAGCACAATGGTGACTGAAGCCAGTCAAAACAGTTGCTAAAAACGATCTTGATCTTATCTCGGGTATCGGGTGCTTCACCCGGATGCCGCTGTTTGCCAAATAGCATTTCCGCAACCATCAACCCCCGCACAGCGTTGCGAATTATGGCGCACAATGTGTGCCATTATGGATATTGAAAAGCGCTTTCATCTTCCGAACTGGCCACATTTGCCTATATAAAGGAGGGTGTGTCTCAAAATTGGCAATTTGGCAGCATCAGTTTGCTGCAAAAAGTCGAACGAGAAAACGCTCAGAAATGAGTCAAGCAATCGTCGCCGTGGTGACAATGGTCGTGCTCATCGGGCAGCTCTGTGCCGGACTAGGTCTTGGCACAATAACGGTGGCTCCACTTACCACCGTGTCTCTCGCACCGATAACCGTTCCCGCAGTTACAACTATCGCGGTTACCGTTCCAAAAGTTACAGTGCCAACCGTCGCAGTTACTGTCCCAACGGTTGCCTTGACTACCGTAACACTTCCTACCGTAACGCTTCCTACCGTAACGATTCCAACCACCATTACACTTCCGGTGACGCTGCCAGTGACCGTCCCTACGCTGATTAGCGTGCTGTCTACTTTATTGGCATCAACGACTACTACAACGGCAGCACCGACCACAACAACGGCAGCACCAACCACAACAACGGTAGCACCGACCACCACCACGGCAGGATCAGTCAGCACGGTAACCTTCAGCATTGATGGATGTGAGTAATCGAAACACTACTTCAAGAAATTGACGGCAAAGTACCACAAGGAGTGGAGCTTGCAGCTTAATTTGATCTCATCAGGTCCGAAGTTGTGTTGGAAACCCTAATCATTTTGGTGGCACACTTTCAGACACAATAACCGTGGACGCAAGTGACCAAGCAACGATAAATGCCATCAATCAGGCCCTGCAGAACGCAGCCTCCACAACGACGGTCGCCGGAACCACCACAACGACCACGGCGGCCCCAACAACCACAACAACCACGGCGGCCCCAACAACCACAACAACAACGGCGGCACCAACAACCACAACAACCACGGCAGCACCAACAACCACTGCGACGACCACGGCCGCTCCAATCTCGATTAACATCAACATTTCGATCACATTGAACGGAAGCATCGTGGTGGTGGATTCCAACGACTCGTCCTTGCTGACTTTGCTGACGCAGGTATTGGCCGAACTAGGCTCTACTACTTCGACGGCCACTTCGACAACCACCACC
>NW_026686422.1:0-1472 GCF_943735745.2 Anopheles bellator | reverse complement strand
GAGTGGAATAAAGCAAACAAAAGAACACACCGTAAAAAAACCGTAAATCACCGTAACGCCACGAACCACGGACTGATGAACTGTCTTCCGTTTGGGCGGTGGGCGGGCAGGTGGGTGGTTGGCCCCCTGGTGCACCCAAAAAAAATGGAGTCCCATTATTAGAGCCTTCAGGTGGCGTGGAGTGGGCCGGTGGCTTACGAGAGCATAGCCGGGGGGGGAGGCGCTTAAGGAAATTAAACTAACCGGTCTTTTGGCCGGAATCGGCCGGCTCCAATCCTTGGGTGGGTGATTTTTGGGGTGGTCGGGTGGATGGACTAAGGAAAAACAATCTCGACGACGACGACTCTCGGGCTCGGCTTGGCACGGCTCAGCGGACTTCTGGCCTGGCCAGGGATTTGAATTTGTCTCGGGTTTGGGGGGGGGGGGGGGACGCAATAAAACTCCCAAAGCAAACGGACCAAACGGCATTGCGGGATTTTCCAACCCCACCACCCGGGCCGGGCCGCCCACCCCCACCGCACACCCGCCCAAACGCCCAAAATACCATTGTGGCGCGCGCCGGAATCATATTTCTCACGCGGAAGACACACTTTCCCAACCTGCCCCGCCAGGGGGAGGGGTGGCGTTGCTCACCCCCTTCCCCTCCCCCCTCTCCACCACACCCCGTGGGAGTGCGTCGTTTGTTTCAGCGCGACTGTTCCGCTCTGTTCCGCTCGAACGGAACCAAACAATCATCATCATCCTCAGCATCAGACCGGTGGTGGAAGGGGGGGTGAGCCAGGACGCGGTAGATAATACCTTGCACCCGCACCACCCATCCCCCCACTCCATTTCCCCCCCGCACGAGTGCTGTCATTTGTGTCGAACAAACTGGGCCTCCAGTCAGTCCGTCAGTCGTTCGTCCTTTCGACGAGAGCGGCCAAAGAAATTCGCGAGAAAATTCCGCCATCACCCCCACCAACCCCTGCTCCTACTCCTCCTTCTCCTTGTCCGCCATGTCCGGAGTCATTTGGCGAGATGGTTTTCGCGCGTTCGCCACGCGCCGCGTCGCGGTCACTTCGCGCGGGTGGACCTTCGGGCTTCTAGGGGGGGGCTGCAGCTCCAAAACGGTCGGCAATGCTCCTTTCCTTTCTCGTGCATTCCACCCCCTGTGGAGCCCCGCCCCCACCCACACCCCACCGCCTCTTTACGGGCGTGGAAATAAATAAAATAATCAGAAAACTTTTTCTCATAAATATTTAAAATTTAAACAAACAGCGAGCACGAGATGCCTCTGGGGGTGGTGGGCCCGGTGGCCGGGGCGTAACGTGGGGTAGGAAAAAGTTATATTATGATGCCAGGAAACCAATCTTAGCCCCCCCTCATCCCCCCCGGCTCTCCGCGCCACTCTTATGGCTCTTCGCCGAACGCTCACCGGCGAACCGCGCCGCGGGAAGAAACATGATTATGTTTACTTTTTTGCCCCTCACCCA
>NW_026686421.1:183-1562 GCF_943735745.2 Anopheles bellator | reverse complement strand
GAGACGACCTCGTTGAATTGCTTCGAAGGATTTGCTTTGCCACCTGCTCCAAGACCAATTTATGCTGCGTGCAAACCACACACCGGCACCGGCGCCTGGAGCTCGCAACATTTCACCGTCTCCAGCCTTTGGGCAGAACAGGAACGAGTCACTCAAACTTGCGAATCAAAACGATGCGTTTCTGTAACGCGTCTGCAAGCAAACTGAGCCCTACAAAATCGACTCATACAACGCAAGACCAGGCCCTAACCTCGTGCCCTATCGTCCGGGGATGGTGATACTGTTATCGTGTCGGTTTTCGTATCCGGTTTCGGATACCCTACACGCCAAACCTACACCCACCAAATGCCTGGGGCCAGTGAAATACCAGCTTGTATTGGTGGTGAATTCCACAAAAAAAAAACAAAAACCAAACTTCGAAGGCGAAGGTTCCAACGGAAGATAACACAGCGTCGTGCGCTTAGAGATGTTCTAAATTTGAATTTGAGCACATTTGAAACGTTTCGGGGGCGCGATAAAGTTATCGGTATGCCTAAACATGCCTGCAGCATATTTTATGCTTTACGATTGGACCTCGGGGCCGGGTCAGTCGGGGGGCAGGGTCAGTGAACATCTGGCACCTACTGCTACCACTGCCACTTGGTGCTACTTGATTATGGGCTGGCCCCCACAAGTTAGGACGGGCGGTTGTTAGATCAGACCGCCCGCCGGGAGTGGTGCCATTGCCTCCAAAAATATGCATCTCGCGTTTGGGAAAATTACTGTACACCCCCCACTAACACGATGATCATCAGGTTTCTAGTCGTGCCTCTCGGGTGCCCATTCGGCCTTTGCTTCGATGTCGGACGACTGGTTATGCTAGCGATCGTTAGCGAAACAGAATGCTGGCGAAACAAATGGAAATGCACCTAGCACGAGTTGAATAACTTTTGTCGGCAGCAGCGACTCTTTTGGCCAATCCAAAGTTGGATTGCTCTTATCGTTGGCGCTGCTGTAAGTAATGTATATTTTGATTTACTTTTTGATTACCAGAATTCAAAAGTAATATTATGCATACAATCTGGGGATGATAATCAACTCGTAGATAAGCTTAACAAAAAATCCCTAGAATAAAATCCAAAAAAAAAACCTAAAGCAGTGCAATTGAAAAATATAACATTTATCGTACAACCTCGTTTAAAACCATCTTAAAAATCGCTATGTGGGCGTTTGTATTACAAATTTGAAAATTAAATGGCGTTCGTTACACAAATCAAATTATTACATCGCAAAAAGTTGAACCCACCCAAACGGGGTAATGCAGTGCACTGAAAGTCACTATAGAGAGAGAGGGAGAGAGAGAGAGAGAGAGAGAGAGAGAGAGAGAGAGAGAGAGAGAG
>NW_026686421.1:0-83 GCF_943735745.2 Anopheles bellator | reverse complement strand
GAGAGAGAGAGAGAGAGAGAGAGAGAGAGAGAGAGAGAGAGAGAGAGCACCCGAAAAAAAAATCTAAGGTTTCCGCCGACCGA
>NW_026686419.1:0-1474 GCF_943735745.2 Anopheles bellator | reverse complement strand
GCAGCAAAAATGAAAAACTCTGTTTTTATTAAAAATTGAAAAAATGATTATTCAAACACTCCAAAACCTCAGTAAGAGCCCTCATTTTGAAATACATCCTTAATTCGTGTTGCCGCACAGTTCGTGAGTGTTTCCGGGCGGATAATCAAGCGAGTGGAAATACCTTTCCTGTGGTTAACCAAACACTTCGCCCCAATGTTTAGGTGCAAAGTTTTACGGGCGATCTTTGTGAAGCCACCCAAAGCCAAAAGTAACTACCGCTTTGTTCCCATTGCTTCTGTTGTGTTGTTTGCTATCACAACAGAAGAGCCAAAAATAGCGCCCAAACACGAACGTAAACTTGGCCGCAAACTGGAGCTGAGTGGCAATTGGCAAAAATTCGGAAAATTTGTGGAACGTGTTTGGAAGCTGTTTCTTTGTGTCTTTTCGGTTGCATCCGTTGTAAAATCATAGATTTGAAAAGAAACAAACCCTTCTGCGCAAAAGAAATCAAGAAACAATCAAGAAACATGAAAAAGATGGTAGCAAGCCTTCTTGAAAACAGGTTTAGTTGTTGAGTTGTAAAAATTGTGAGAAATAGTTGAACAGTTTTAGAAGGCAAGCTAGTAACTGTTTCGTTAAACGGAACCGAAAATCTCAGCAAAGACGTTTTCGTTTCAAAAGTCAACAAAAAGTCATTTTGCCATCAGCTGCTGATCAAAGGATGCCATTTGATCGTGTTTTAGATCGTTCGTATCTAAGTTGCTTCTGTGACCACTTTACCGAAGTGTTTTGCAGTGAATTTGCGGTTTTGGGTACGTAACCGGAGTACAGTATTTTTCGCCGCCATCCGAAATAGTTCACTAGGTTCGGACTTGTTTACCAACGCACTGTGGGAAAGGATGAATAATCTGAAAAGATCTCTACACCCTTTAAAAACTTCGTTCAAAGTTTCCACTCAACCATCAAATCACTTCGCACCGACTTTGTGAACCATTTAGAGTCGCTTTGACACAAATCTGAGACGGTATCTTTCCGGTATACCTTCCCCGAGATGCAGATAGGAGACGTTCCGGCTAAAGTTTTCGTGTATTTCGTGAAGGGATGAAGGGACCCTTTCTGCAGAACAAATTACACAAGCTTCATAAAACTGGCGTATCGCGGTCGAGGAGTGTCTGTAGTGTGTGTGTCTGTGTATGTGTGATGGCAAGATTATTTCGAACTCCTGATTTATAAACATGTTGTGGCAACAGCTGGTAACAACGGCCAAGAATTTGTAAAGTTGGCGACGTTGGAACTGGAAGAAGCAAACAAGATTTTGAAGATGTAGTTTTAGATTTGGTTGTGAACAACATCTTTTTTAAAATCTCTATATATAAAAATGGATTTTGGTATGTCGCGGTGGTGTCCGCAGCGAGCAGCGCACGAAGCTTGCTCGCTGCGCCTAACGCGACCCGAGGTCGACCCGAGGCGCGTTCGAGCGAGAGGGCATAGC
>NW_026686418.1:0-1475 GCF_943735745.2 Anopheles bellator | reverse complement strand
TGTAACTGGTGCGGCAAGCGTGAACTTGGAGAACTTGCCGTAACTTTAATCTTCGTTTTTCCCAACGGAATCAACAGATTGAAAATGTACATGATTTGAAGCATCGGAACATCGATACATTATGTGAATTTTTATCCGGCGGCATTGTGTTTTCCCATTTTGTTGCAAAAAAAACGGTGAAACCCAGTTTATGTTAGGTCTGCTGCTTTTCCATTTTTAAACGATTTCTGATAAGACTTTATTTTTAGCTTAGCCTGTTGGTAGTTTTATTTCCGAATTATGAATTCTTATTTTGTCACCTAGTGTGAAGCGATCGCAATCTTTCCAATTGATGGGTTCTCTTCTGATTCTTTTTTGGGTTCAGTAATTGATTCTCTTTAAGTAAGTCTTTTTATTGTGCATAAGAACGGGCAGAGTTATATGTTCACCAACTTCCTTGTTTACACTCAATATGATCACGATACTCAACGAGTGGCACGTAGTGCGATATCTTCCTCATTTCCCAATATTTTTTTCCCCAAATTTCCCACCCGACGAAGTGGAAACATTCAGTGGACTTTTTCCCAGAATTAAACCGGGCTAAGCCGAACCCTCCGGGGGAATGAATTCAATCGAAGCGTCCTGACTGCCCTACCGACAACGACAGAAAGGTGAATTGATTTTAAAATAAACTGTCCCATCGTTCGCACCCGCCTTCGAGTAGAGATGTTCCGAGAAGTCGACTGGCCTGTCGAGTCGAATAGGGAAAAAGGGCCTGTGGACCAGTTGATTCCGATGAAGTCTTGCGTGAGATTTTCTATCAGGACCCTTCGATCACGAGTCCATCATCACTGCGGCCGGACCCGTTTGTGACTACTTCCGTTCGCTTTTCGACTCGCTCCCCATTGGGGGTCCAGGGTGATCAGGTTTTGGAAGTCACTACAGTTTGCAGTTGAATTTTGCAATCCTGTTTTCGATTTTCGGCCCGGCCCGTCAGATTTGTTGATCAACTTCCCTTGCCTCGGGTTCTTCATTGCCGCATTGCCTTGTGATGACACGATGAAAGGACTGCATTTAAACTGCTCACAGCTTTTTTTTTGCAGTATTTTCCGGCCAAAGAATAAACGATGCAAACATCTTCGCTCTGTTGCTCTCTCGGATCGCCAAACCTACTGGAGCGATTTCTGCGCGTAGCCCGGGGGTGTTGATGAATCTTGTTGTTGAACGATTTATGATTCGATTTTCCGTCTTCTCCGATACGCCGACGTTGGGGGGAACCACAGTCCTTCACCCTTGGACCACGACTGCTGCTGTCGCTGCTGTCAAGGGAAACAATTTTGGAATTCATTCAATCTGTCTGTCGGATTGGTTAAGAGTTTGTTGAAAAACGCTTTCTGCTGCCAGTGGACGTTCGGGATGAACTGCTTATGGCCAACATAATTCTTGAAGCAGGGATTGTACGCAGGTGTCGGTTTCACAAACTCCATCAACAAACA
>NW_026686417.1:0-1476 GCF_943735745.2 Anopheles bellator | reverse complement strand
AGACACAATCATTTGAATACCGAAGAAAAGCAAAAATTATTCAAAGTCCTTTACAACAATTCCAGAATAATTCACAAAGATTGCGACAAATTATCTTGCACTACCGCTATCCAACACCACATCAAAACCATAGACGATATCCCAATACACACGAAAACATATAGATACCCACACATCCATAAAGCAGAAGTGGAGAAACAGATCAACGAAATGCTGACCGACGGCATAATCCAGCATTCTGTTTCACCATGGACATCCCCTATTTGGATTGTTCCTAAAAAGCTTGATGCGAGCGGAAAGAAAAAATGGCGCGTTGTAATTGATTATCGAAAACTAAATGAAAAAACCATTGACGACAAATTTCCCATCCCCTTGATTGAAGAAATTTTAGACAGACTTGGACGAAGCGCATATTTCACAACACTCGATTTAAAATCCGGTTTTCACCAGATTGAGGTGCACCCCAAAGACAGATCCAAAACAGCTTTCAGCACAGAAAAAGGACACTTCGAATTTATTCGTATGCCTTTTGGACTGAAAAATGCACCAGCAACATTTCAGCGTGTAATGAACAATATTTTAGGAAACCTAATTGGCTCATGTTGTTTAGTTTACCTCGACGACATAATAATTTTCGGATCTTCTCTGCAACAACACCTTGACAACTTAAACAAAGTACTTAAACGATTAGCTCTAGCAAATTTGAAAATTCAGTTTGATAAATGTGAATTCCTACAGAAGCAATGTGAATTTTTAGGTCACATTATAACAGAAACAGGCATTAAACCAAACCCCAACAAGATAGAAAAAATTTTAAACTGGCCAATTCCGAAAACAGCTACCCAAATAAAAGGATTCCTAGGACTTTTAGGATACTATAGAAAATTCATACGCGATTTCGCAAAATTTACAAAACCACTAACAAAATGCCTTAAGAAAGATGCAAAAATAGTTCACACCGACGAGTTTGTGAAGTGTTTCAACGAATGCAAACACTTGTTGATAACCGACCCAATCCTGAAATACCCCGATTTCGATAAAAAATTCATCCTCGAAACTGATGCAAGCGATTTTGCTCTGGGAGCAGTCCTATCTCAAAGATTTGAAGACGGAAAAGAACACCCCATTGCATTTGCGTCCAGAACTCTGAACGATGCAGAATGTAACTATTCAGCCACTGAAAAGGAACTTCTAGCTATCGTATGGGCTACAAAACACTTCAGACCCTACTTATACGGTATTAAATTTGAAATCCGAACCGATCACAAACCCCTTCTATGGCTTAGACAAAAGAACGACATAAAAAGGAGACTCCTACACTGGAAACTAGCTCTGGAAGAACTTGAATTCGAAATTAAATACAAAAAAGGAACACTTAACGGCAACGCAGATGCACTATCCAGAATTCAAAACGAGATAAACGCAAATCCCTCAAGCGAGGATATGACCCAACATTCAGCAGACACAGACGATGGC
>NW_026686416.1:0-1479 GCF_943735745.2 Anopheles bellator | reverse complement strand
AAGAACGAATGTGGACGACGTTCACGGATCATTACGCAAATCTTAAAGGCAGCCTGCTTTTGGTACTATCGAAAGTGCTTGTGGCGCCCTCTGTTGGAGAATTTTTCTACCACTTTTCGACCTACATATAATAAGATTATATCTGGAGAAATTATTTCGTAAGAATCTCGCATCGAGACGAGTTAAGCTGGCGTTATATAGAACATTTGCGATCTGGGACTTTAAACCTGTCGTAAATCGTAGACAAATCCACCACTTTCATCTGTTTCCGAAAGGAAGATTCTCAGATTGATTTCTTCCCCCCTGTCTGTGTGGAGAATCCGTTACGGAAGACGACACTGTCGGGTTAGCACCGTATGCACCTTGCCAGGCTCCGGTGGGTTGATCATGTCATGAGAACGGGTAGAACGTCGAATGTAAAAAAAAGTTTTGAAATGAGATTTTTTTTTTTTTTTTAATTCTCAAAATTGGATCTTTATTATACAGAGATGTTTGATTACATAAGAGTACAGAGATATTCCACAATGGGATTGCAGCTATTTAATAATTTTAAAGTATCAAAATGATTGAAATGAAAATATTTCGATTAAAATCTATTTAGATTACATGTTATGCCATGTGGCATTGAGTCATTATATCATACTTATAACTAATAACTAATAACTACATACATCTTACAACTAGTTAACTTTAAAAACATCAGATAATTAGGTCTTTTATTGTTGGGTGGATAGAATTATTGCATCTATTGATTAGGCCTTCTTTTAGTTTGTTAATTTCTAACGATAGTCTATGCGTGCCAGCGAGGCTTAGGACGAGATTTGTTGGTGTTCTCCAGTGTAAATTGAGGATCATTTTGAGAATTTTATTCAGTCTGATTTGTATTGATTGGAAGTTAGTTTTGGAGCAATGCGACCACAGAGAAGAGGCATAGGTTAAAAGAGGGAGGAAAATTGTTTTATATATAAGGAGTTTATTTGGGAAGTTTAGTTTTGATTTTCTGTTTATTAATGGGTATAGCATTTTGATGAGTATGTCTAGTTTTTTATGTAACATTTCTAAGTGTGGACGGTAGTTAAGTTTATTGTCCAGTAGAAGCCCCAGGTACCTGAGGTGAGGAGACCATGATATATTTTGATTATCTATAATGATATTTTGTCCAGGTAGGGGAACAACTCGTTTGCTGAATTTATATGGGAAAAATATAGCCTGAACTTTCGATGTATTGATTTTTATCTTCCAGTTATTGTAATAACTTTTATAGGAGTTAACGATTTTTTGTAGGTTCTTAATCGCTGTTTTGGTTACCTTGCTTGTTGATATAAGGGCTGTATCGTCAGCATAAATTGCCACTTCACACGTTCTTGTTTTTGGAATGTCGGACGTGAATATATTATAGAGGGAAGGACCAAGGATACTTCCTTGAGGGACACCAGCTGGAGCACTAAAGGATGCAGAGAGCGTATTGTTGACAAGTAC
>NW_026686415.1:0-1480 GCF_943735745.2 Anopheles bellator | reverse complement strand
CTGAATATTTTTAAAGTTGTTGTCCGTACGCATATGCTTATGATTGACTTGTTTATGGATTCGATTCGCCCAACCCAAAGGAGAGATCAAAAACGGATTAACCCCACATGAGTCAAGTATCAAAGCGGCTCAAAACGATTGCAAATTTCTACTGACGGCTCGGACGGCTCTAGCTGGATGACGTCGAAGTATGGGAAGTCATAATATACGTTTGCAAAATGCTCCGCCTCATCGATATCATCCTGGTTTCTGTTTGGGAGCCTTCACCAGGTCACAACACCGACGACCATACACAGCCGACCGTCGGAGGTTTGGGCGGCAACCTGTCTCCGGCAGAAGTAATCGTCATCGGCCTTCGCCTCCATATGTGGAATTCGCGTTTATAAATATTTATGATAAATGAAACGTGTAGCAGCAAACGCAACAATTGCGTTGCGGAGATTCCTGGTCCTGGTCCCAACGAAGGAAAATTACTTCCGCAGTCAGCAAGGACGTACATGTCGGAGCTACTGGATGTGCGCCAACACGTGGCTGAAGTCCGGAGCGAAGTTTTAAGTTTCATTTCATCCCTGCCAATAGGATTAGCGCATTTTTTGTGCTCTTTTTCGTTCGAAGGACTGTTGGAGTTAGACATTCAGTTGCGTGTTCCGGTATGCTAGAAACGCTTCTTGGAACACACATGGCCGAACATGACAGGTACGTCGAAGTCGTCATCATCACAGAATGCAGACTGAACGCCTCACCGTATCGGTGGCATTCATTTTGCCACTCACTAGCCTGGTGTAAATCAGCTCTACTGAAGCTAACATCCGAAGACTGTCGGGAATCAGAGCCGAGCGATAGAGTAGGAGGTTCCACGGAAAAGCAATTCCGCATCACATGTCATCAATTCATGACATCAAACCCGAACCATATCCTGTGTCCTCGTCGACTGTCTGTTGCATGCGCCGCCGAAGAGAGGGTAAATTGCCATCTTTTTGTGATACGCAAACCCAGCCAATCCACAGCTTTCGTGTAGCTCCAAAACGGAATTCATATTTCCATCCTGGTGGGTGCCCGTTTAGGAGCACCAGAATGACGGTTCCATTCTTCGTCGTAGCGCACCGGAAGGTAGATCAACATCTTTCGAACACACCAGGACCTCGATACCGAGCATATTTACCAGATAGCTCTCCTACGCGATGGATCTCCGTAAAAGCGCTACAACACACTTCGGGTTTTGATATTCGTCCCAAGGAAATTGAAAAATATACAATTCCAATATTGGATGGGTCCGTTCCATCGTTCGAAAAGGTCGTTCCGTATAACACACACCTTACACCATGAAACAGTTTGCGATGCACGATGTTGGCGATGATGAAACAGAGCTCTCATCAATCGATGCGAAAAGAGACTTTGTCATTGAATGAAGAAATATTGCCCCGAAAATATCAACAATTCTGCATTCTTCGGCTTCGGATGTCCTTCGCTGGGCGAAGTA
>NW_026686414.1:0-1481 GCF_943735745.2 Anopheles bellator | reverse complement strand
ACTGCCTGTCACGTTTGACAGCTCCCTTGTCACAGGTCCACGACAGTATCGGAATACAGCCACGCTAGGTGCCAGTTAGCGCCTTCTATCGAACCAATAAACGTTTATGATGAAAGAAAACGCTTCAAAGCTGAGTAACGATAGAAATTAGTTTTAGAAGAGGATTCAGTAAAGGGAAAAACGATATTTTCCCAATCAAGGAATTGACTGTTTTCCTTTCACAAATCATAAACCCAACATGATTTTTCGCCCAACACTTCGTTTGCCAATGCTTTGGGCAAAGAAGGGAAAAAACGCTTTGCGGCTCCATACTATGAATAAAAGTTCGTTTAATGGTAAACTGGCTCACCAACCCCTTTTTGTGTTTCGTTGTAAGGTTTTCCGAAGCCACTCTTCGATTTCCTGCCACCCAACATGACCACCGGCACCGGACGGGATGGAAAAGCAACCCTTTTTTTAAACTCCACCGAACGCTAGCTAAAAAATGGATTATTTACCTTTGCGCGAATGGATGTAAAAAAAGTGGAGCACATCATCGGGTTACAGTTTAATTTAATGCCTTTTAATTATCGACAAACGTGTTGTGTGGCTCGCCGCCGAAACGGGAGCTTGACCCTTTTTGTCCGCCCAACCCAACCCAACAGGGACCAAGTTCGAGCCCGTCCCGACGGTACGGGGCAACGCTTCCTAACGAGGCTGTAACCCTGTGTACGAACCACCTGCTGCAACCAGACCCAAGTACACGATGTTGTTACATGCTCATCACCCTATTAACCGTGTCTTCTGCCCAAGATGGCCCCCCGGCACCAGGTGGAAGGTAAACCGTACGCGCATCTTTTGGTTGTTCTTTTTTTGGGTGGAAATTCTTGCACGGCGAGCTTGTGGAAAGGGTTTCGCTTTATGGTTCTTGTTCGTGTAGGGAGTAAGCCACGAGACGAGTTCCAAGTCCTTAAGAAAAAAAGCATCATCATCATCATCATTCATCCGCTGAAACCGTCCGCGAAATGCTTGGTCCATGACGTTCGCGTTTCGTTTAGTTTTTGGGAAATGCACGCCCGACTTGGGCAAGCCCAATCGAGTCCTACTTGATGGCACGGATCGGAATGCGGTACACTTGAGTGGCGTTCAAGGGTTTTTGTTTCATTTTCCAACCATTCCAGCGGACGGCGGATGACGAATGGAGCTATCGTGGGCATTGCTATGCGAAATGGAAACGTTGTTTTGCTTTCACAGAGTTGTGTCCAGTGGATATCAACAACGGAATCGGCACGGATCGGAAGAAAATTCACCGAAAAGTCCTATTGGGCGGAGCCTTACACTAAACAGAGCAGAGTGTTATAAATTGAATAAAACATTAATTTGGGCAAAGGAATCACAAAAAATTGCAGTTCTTGAAAATGAATAAAATAGACCTTCATTCCATTGAAGAATGTACACCACTTCAAATACGTAGAAGCGCACACTGAACGCGGTTCAGTGTT
>NW_026686413.1:0-1481 GCF_943735745.2 Anopheles bellator | reverse complement strand
TGTAACCAAAGGGAACATCTGCCCGTAGAACAAAGGCCACTCTAGTTGTCAGCGTAGTATTTTCGTAGCGAAACAAACACTTTACGAGTAGTTTTAACTCTTCCGGATGTTCGCAGCAAAAGTTGGCAATGTCGACTTAAACGTTATTATTGTAGCGAGCCTGACAGATTGCAGCTACCAGAGTTTTCAATCATAGCTCCTTCTTGTTCGGATGTTCGACAAAACAGTGAACAGTGAAAATTTACCGTAGGCGTGAAATTCGACGGGAAAATACCTATACACGCGCACAAAACGTTGGAAAATGTTTAACTAAGCACCACTCTAATTTTCCGCTTAAACGTTGTTATTGTTTATTTGTTTGTTGTAGCGAGAAGTTTAAATATTTCCTTCTTGCTCGAATTTTAATTTTTTAGGCTCTGCACTTTCTGACCAACTGAAGATGTAGAAACCTCAAAACTTTGCGTTCCCGGTCCCTGGTTTTCGCTTGCAGATTCGCAAGACATTTTGCGTTCCCAGCCTCTAGAACTGACTCTCGAAGTGGACGGGAAAGGGATAGCTGACGCGCTAGAGCGAGATGCACTTTTATTTGACAGATCACGATGTAACAAAGGTGCAATGGACGGTTTTAACGGTTGCTACATTCCAACAGTCTCGTTTAAAAATTGTGGTCAACATAATACTTTTTTAAAAATGAGGATTTTAGTTACATTTTCCCAAAATAGATAAGTTATCTATGTCCTTCCACGGCTCACGCATACCAACGAATCCAATTCCTTCCCTAATTTTGTTTCCCTCAATGGATTTTGTTTTAGATACCCATTATTCGTTTGATAATTACTTACTTAAATTACTTACTTTACTTATAATACTTACTTCACTAACTAACTGGTATGAAACTAACTGGTGGTATGAAAATGACCGATCGGGTGACTAGGGGAACCGCTGTTACCAAAAAGGGGTGCCAGGGAATTTCGCATCACTATTTGGATTAGTAGAACTAGCACACGCATGAAACCATCGCCGAATGAAAAATGCAACACTAGGAATTTGGCTGGGAACACAACACTTTTTCTCGTGTCGAAATGGATCAGCAACCCTAAAATAGCACAAGGGATCAATCGCTGCACAAAAGTATAATTCCTCGGTCAACTTTGGCGATAAACACTTGTTTAATAACATATAACACTATAATAACATAATAAATAACACTTGTTTTAATAAAACAAACAATAAATAAAACATCGAAGTTCTTCTCACTGTGCAAATTCTTCTCATTCTCACTTCTCACTTGAGTGGGACAGTGGCTGCGTGCTGTAGTTGGCTGCGTAAGTGATGTAAGCGTAACGCGTAACGTTTGCAGATTTCGAAAGGTTCGTTACTTTTACAATCGATTCAAAAGGAAAACTAGAGCCAAAAAGTTGATAATTAGAAGCAAGTTGCTCAGTTTATAGTTTCTATAAATTTGGCCGGCACCGCATCGA
>NW_026686412.1:0-1482 GCF_943735745.2 Anopheles bellator | reverse complement strand
TCTGAACTCCACGCCTAGAAGCGGCCACGAAACAGATTGACCCTGAAGGAAGGAAAAAAAGACCCACAGCGAAGGGCCTAAGCGGGCGGATTGTGATAATTTGCACTCGCCCCGACCCGGATCGACGAAAGCCGTGACTACGGCGCACCAAATCCCTACCTTGGTAGGTGGTGTAATCTCCGTAGACCACACCGGTGCGCCGACGGTTCTCCCGAGCATTGGCCTGGGATTTGGCGTGTAATAAATTTATGATCACGTTTGCCGCAGCATATCGACGCTCATTTCCGACGCCGCGCAGCAACTCCGCAGAATTCTCTCAGAGCGAACACGTACATATTACATTCGCGCTGTGTGGTGTGTTGCAGTAAAAGATTGCTGTTGAGCATAATTTCTTGCACTTCACAAGAAGCAGTCTTACACTTGGTAGGTGAGGGAAGGGCTACCTATTGTGGGTGGGTGAGCTGCTGTTGGTGGACTTCCTCACGGACCTGAAATTCCCCGCTGTGAGACATGCTGGGGTGTGATTGTTTAAGATACCGGATGGCGTTTGCTGCGTGCTGCCAGCGAGATTTTGGAATGTTGAAAAATGTGAAACGTATGCTGCGTATGCTGCAAATGGCCGGAAACCCTGTTGCGCCGTTCATGTTGATCCCGGCACGGGACTTGCTAACGAGTTCGAAGGTGGAATATTCTCGTCCCGCTACGCGAGGCGTTGAAATGACAAAGTTGTTTCTCAAATTAATACTAATATTCCCACCGTGTAACAGCATCCTGTATCAGATACTAGATTTTGTGTTAATTGTTTAAAGGGATTGCTCTTTCTCATTCTTTTTTGTAATCTTGGAAAATTTAACAGTTTTATTGGTTTACCATTTTCTTATCCAGCGAATAGTATTGATTGAATCGAGGGAATTACTGGGCAGCAAAAGTTCCAAATGTACCAACCATTTTGTCCAAATTCGCAAAATCTTTCTCTTATTATCCAAAGAGCAGGAGCATGACGCGTGTGGCTTGCTTATCGTCGACAGGAAATTAACAATTTCCAGGCACTGTTTTCCAAAGTCCGTTCTTTGTCGCCGATTTTGCTCGCTTATTTCGTTTCATTACGCACATCGCACGTCATAAACACTTGACATTGAAATTAGAAATTATTCGTCGTAATGTGTGCTGCACTTATTTTTGAGCCACTTTGGAGAATTGTGCCTTCTTTCTTCGAGGTCACACCCAAGAAAGCGGGCGCATCCATGACTGGTGCGATCGTCGAAGATGCGAACAACGGTATTATGTAAAATTCGAAGCATTATGCTTAAGTCGCGTCCCAGCAGCATTTGTTGGCCATCTAATGCTGTATTTTGGACAAACGCCAATCACCGGAGGCTGTGTTGGGCACGTGTTGCTTCCAAGTGGTGCTGCTGTCTCGCCTTGCATGATGAGAAGTGCTTTGTGGCGAAAATCAATATTAATAACCACAGATTGGTACCG
>NW_026686411.1:0-1482 GCF_943735745.2 Anopheles bellator | reverse complement strand
AAAAAAACTAACGTTCATTTAAACCATTCGAAATCATTCAAAATTCATTACGTTATCCTTAGTAGACCTAAACTATACGAGAGTTTATCAGAGCGGCCGATGGAAGATATTATTTCTCCTCACCTAGAACCGTCTTGCTACCTCGGTGTCATCATTTGCACATTGTCGCAACTTCCGAGATGTAGTAGCTTATGCCTCAACACGCGGAATTATGTACAGAATCGTAAAAAAACTAACGTTCATTTAAACCATTCGAAATCATTCAATCATTCAAAATTCATGACAATATCTTTAGTACACCTATCACCATACGAGAGGTCATCAGAGCGGTCGGTTGGAAGATAATAACTGTCCCCGCCTAGAACCCTGTTTCAACCGTTACGTTGTGTCTTTCCGTAAAGTTGTGGTTTATGCCTCAACAATCGGAATTTCATACTTGATCCTTAGTTAAACTACCATTTCGCGAAAGGTCATCAAAGCAATCGATTAGAAGATATTACGTTTACCCATGGTGCCATTATTTGTATTGAATCACAATTTTCTCTGGCATATGGTCAGGCTTCAACACTCGAAATTTCATACATAATCCTTAGATTTCTTACAACCGGTACACGAAAGGTCATCATTTCGGCCGCTTGGACGATAATATCTCTGCCTACCGCTGCATCCTTTCTCAATTTCCGGTAACCGGTGGCTTGGGCATCAACACTAATAATTTTTTACTTAATCATTAGCAGAAATTATACTGTCGTTTCAATTCTAGGCTACCTGCTCCGTTCTACGGTGTTCTGCGAGTTCTTCGACGACGAACAGCAACTGCTGGCTGCATCTGTGCTCCGTTCGATACCAGCTCGCCGAAATGGTGGTCGAAAAAGCAGCGGCAAAAACTGACGTGAACGCCCTTTCACCCGGAAACAGTATTTTTCAACCATTTTCGCTATCGTAGAGTCCCACCCTGTGAAGATTCCGAGGGTTGGTTTATGCCCTACAGTGCGCACTAAAGCACATCGTTCGTTCTATTGTGCGTTCTACTACTTCTTCTACTCTATCCTACGTGCGGGTACGCTACCATGCGCACTGCTCTGCGGTAGAGTAGCCGAACAGTTTTCTCTGTAACCGTTGAAGTTTGTTGAAAATTGCCTTGTGGAGTTCGTCTAATAATGTTACCGATTATCACACTGCAACACAAAGCCGCAGTAAGGGGTACAAAGTTACAGTTAAACAAAGTGTTGCTCGCTAACCCTTACTGATGGCGTGCTGCGCTCACAAAGCAAAGCGGTTCGGTCCACGCCGAACCAAAGCATTACCCCGCTTCATCTTTTAATACATCCTTCATCCGCCCCTCCCGACTGCGATTCACAATGTAAGGTGGTAAGCAGATGTGTGCAGGAGGGCGATGGGTGATAGGTAGGAGTAGGTCGAGAACAGTGGGTGTAACACGAGCCGTCCACAACACCTACTCTTCCTCATGATCCTCTCTAG
>NW_026686410.1:0-1482 GCF_943735745.2 Anopheles bellator | reverse complement strand
AAAAAAACTAACGTTCATTTAAACCATTCGAAATCATTCAAAATTCATTACGTTATCCTTAGTAGACCTAAACTATACGAGAGTTTATCAGAGCGGCCGATGGAAGATATTATTTCTCCTCACCTAGAACCGTCTTGCTACCTCGGTGTCATCATTTGCACATTGTCGCAACTTCCGAGATGTAGTAGCTTATGCCTCAACACGCGGAATTATGTACAGAATCGTAAAAAAACTAACGTTCATTTAAACCATTCGAAATCATTCAATCATTCAAAATTCATGACAATATCTTTAGTACACCTATCACCATACGAGAGGTCATCAGAGCGGTCGGTTGGAAGATAATAACTGTCCCCGCCTAGAACCCTGTTTCAACCGTTACGTTGTGTCTTTCCGTAAAGTTGTGGTTTATGCCTCAACAATCGGAATTTCATACTTGATCCTTAGTTAAACTACCATTTCGCGAAAGGTCATCAAAGCAATCGATTAGAAGATATTACGTTTACCCATGGTGCCATTATTTGTATTGAATCACAATTTTCTCTGGCATATGGTCAGGCTTCAACACTCGAAATTTCATACATAATCCTTAGATTTCTTACAACCGGTACACGAAAGGTCATCATTTCGGCCGCTTGGACGATAATATCTCTGCCTACCGCTGCATCCTTTCTCAATTTCCGGTAACCGGTGGCTTGGGCATCAACACTAATAATTTTTTACTTAATCATTAGCAGAAATTATACTGTCGTTTCAATTCTAGGCTACCTGCTCCGTTCTACGGTGTTCTGCGAGTTCTTCGACGACGAACAGCAACTGCTGGCTGCATCTGTGCTCCGTTCGATACCAGCTCGCCGAAATGGTGGTCGAAAAAGCAGCGGCAAAAACTGACGTGAACGCCCTTTCACCCGGAAACAGTATTTTTCAACCATTTTCGCTATCGTAGAGTCCCACCCTGTGAAGATTCCGAGGGTTGGTTTATGCCCTACAGTGCGCACTAAAGCACATCGTTCGTTCTATTGTGCGTTCTACTACTTCTTCTACTCTATCCTACGTGCGGGTACGCTACCATGCGCACTGCTCTGCGGTAGAGTAGCCGAACAGTTTTCTCTGTAACCGTTGAAGTTTGTTGAAAATTGCCTTGTGGAGTTCGTCTAATAATGTTACCGATTATCACACTGCAACACAAAGCCGCAGTAAGGGGTACAAAGTTACAGTTAAACAAAGTGTTGCTCGCTAACCCTTACTGATGGCGTGCTGCGCTCACAAAGCAAAGCGGTTCGGTCCACGCCGAACCAAAGCATTACCCCGCTTCATCTTTTAATACATCCTTCATCCGCCCCTCCCGACTGCGATTCACAATGTAAGGTGGTAAGCAGATGTGTGCAGGAGGGCGATGGGTGATAGGTAGGAGTAGGTCGAGAACAGTGGGTGTAACACGAGCCGTCCACAACACCTACTCTTCCTCATGATCCTCTCTAG
>NW_026686409.1:0-1484 GCF_943735745.2 Anopheles bellator | reverse complement strand
TCTTAAGTTTACCTTATGAATTTTACGATTGTTAGTATCGATAACATGTGTCGGAAAATTTTCCTTTATTTTAATAATATGGTACCTGCTCTCACGTTTGTTGTTAGATTTATTTTTTTCGTATGCATATGAATTGGGTACATAATCTTGATATGGTTTTTGGACTTGTTTTGCTTGGTTTTGCTGGTAAAGGTCAGCAATCTTTTTATCGTTTGCTTCTCTTTGTGCTGTTCTCTCTTGAAACGTTAAATTTTCTGCATTTTCTCCAATGAATATATTTTTTTGGTGTATTGTTTATGAAACTGTGTATGGAGTTGTTATATTTGTATACTGCTTCTTGTACAAGGGATTGTATGGTAATGTCTGGTTTTAATGCCTTGATACACCTAGCTATCTCTCGTATTGTTGAATGACATCTTTCTACTTGTCCGTTGGTTTCAGATCTATTAACAGGAGTTTTAAATATTTTGACTCCTAAATTTATAATTGGTTGTTCGATGATATTGGAAACAAAGCTACTCTCATTATCCATTACAATTTGAGCTGGTAAATCCCAATCATACAATAGTTGTAAAAGAACGCCTTTTATATCTGCAATAGATTTAGATTTTATTGGCCTGACTTTCATATATTTAGAGAATTTGTCTAACGAGGAAATGAATAGATTATTGGCATTGTACGCAAATATATCGATATGAATTATTTCTCCAGGGTATTTTGGGATTGGTGTTTTGGTTGTTAAGTATTCTTGGGGTTTTCTTTCGTATTTTTCTGTTTTACAAATTTCACATGTTTTTACAAAATCTCTTATGATTTTTGTCATACCAGGAAAGTAGTATTTTTTTATGAATTGCAATGAATTTTCTTTAGCGTTTCGGTGTGCAAAATTGTGTGTTTCCTTGACTTTTTGTAGTTGTTCTTCTTCTGTTTGTAGATCTTGAACTTGTTTTTGTGAATATCTAGCTTTCAATGTTTTTGGATTAAACATTGTTTTAAATATTTCCTGGATTTTTCCCATGGTATGTTCCTCACATAGAATTCCGTTTCTAGTTGCAGGGTTTAGGAATTTTTTAAATTTCTCTTTAATGAATTCGTTGGAAAAGGTAGATTCACAAAATATGTGCCTATTATATCCAGGGAATGGCACAATATGTTCGTAGGAAGAATTGGGTGTTATGCGGAAAATTAATTGATTACGGAAAACGTTAATTGGGGCTTCAGTGGATGGGATGAAGGAATTGTCATCATCTTCGGCGGAATGGTTTGTTGGAGTTAGTGAGTTAATTTGTATTCTAGATAGGGCATCTGCTACTATGTTTGCTTTACCTGGTTTATAGTGGAGTTCGTAGTCGTGTTCTTCCAAAAAAGCTTTCCATCTTTTTAATTTGGCATTGTTATTTTTCGGGGATAAGGTGAATGTTAGTGGGAGATGGTCAGTAAAAATTTTTAGTTTTGCTCCATATATGAAGTTTCTAAGACTTTGT
>NW_026686408.1:0-1486 GCF_943735745.2 Anopheles bellator | reverse complement strand
TGTAAGCTGGGCGGGCTAACAGCTCCTCTTCCCCCCCCCCCCCCTCTCTTTGTCTCTCCCACTTCTTTGTGTGTGTTTATCTGCAGCTCAGCCCCGCTCAGCCTGTGTCCTTGAAGGTCCTTTCCACATGCTGAAGCGCTTGCTAAGCGGAGCATTAAACGGTGTGTTTTTTGCTGTTGATTCACCGCCCAAGCGGGGAGGCTAAGGTGGGTGGGAGGGGGAGGGGGAGGGTTCCGTAGGCATTGCACACACGGCTAGAGCGCCACTCACCCACATCCCGCTGCTCGTCTCGGTGCTTATCTCAACATTATGCTATTTGCTCGTTGCGATGCGGTCCGCCACCGCCGCCGCCGCCGTATGTTCCGCTTCTTATCTATTAATAAACTGCCCCCCCCCCCCCGCGGCTGCATCACCTGGCTGCAATAATATGTGAGCTGAAGTGAGCCCACCCCCATCCGCAAGGCTAACCGTTCGTCCTTCCGCCAGCTACGGAAAAGTGCAGCGAACGGCAGACGCGAGAAGAGCGAGACCTTTGCAAAAAAAATACGAGGCTTTACATGTGCCAACACACACACACACACACACACACACAAGGACTGCTGACGAATCAATGCCGGGTAGTTCCTCCGGGTCCTTGATGGCGGTACGCCGGTCGCCCTGTTGTCGGCTCGTCACAATCTCTCGGGGGTGGCGTGGGCGTTGGGCGATGGGCGGTGGGTGGGTGGTACATTATTTGGCTCACACGTAGGGCTGTCGTAGGGGTGGGGTGCCAGGCGCCGTGATCGCACCAAAATAATTACTGCGAAAATCGCGATCACGATTCGACGAAATGGCAGTGAATGCGTGCAAATGTCCTTGCTCACAACCGGGGACGGGGGAAGCGAAAGAGGAGAGGCCACTTCATAATCCTTTCGCCGGGGGGGGGTGCAGTGCGGACCAAGGCGACGCCAAGGACATCGACGGGGGGCATCCCTCTCTCGGTGTGCGAGTTTGCATGTGTGATGGTTCCGCTTCGTCCTGGCCGTGAAACTTACTCGAGGGAATTTAATATTATGCTAATGCCTACTGCCTTAGAGCCTCCCCCCCCGGGGAAAACTACTACTCCAGGAGCTGGTCGCCAGCTCGAAATTTATTAAACCCAAAGGACACCAAAAAAAGGCGGCCACGCGGTTAATGGTGGCCTCCGGCAGACGGAATGCGCTCGAAATCACTCACAATTTCGGAATTTAATTTATGCTCCCCCACCGCCGGAAGGGGGGGTATGGGGAGGGGTTAGCAGGGTGGTGGGAAACCCCAGGAGGACGATGAGGAGACCATCTGCCGGAGCCAGCATTGATTAACACCTCGCCGTGGGGCAAAAACACCCGGGCATCGGGCAGCATCCTTGACCACCATCTACCGTATGCCTTTTTTTCGCTTCTCTCTCTCTCTCTTTCTCTCACACAACCCACAGCCCTCCTTGAAACGCTTCGTGAGCATGCTTGGC
>NW_026686407.1:0-1486 GCF_943735745.2 Anopheles bellator | reverse complement strand
TGCTCCTTCTGGTTTGAGCCATAATCTACTCCTCGCGTTCTCAACAATATTTCTTCTTTTAAAAAGCGGAAAGAGTGTGGATCATTAGATTTATTTGTGTGAAACTCTGAGTCGTACAAAAAAGCCATAGCGCTTTACCGAACTGCGATATTTCGTACGACTGTTCGGAAATATATTTATAGCAAACTCAAAAGTGTCAACGCATGTTTTTTTCCTTTTATTCGTGGATTCGGCGCAGTGCGTCACTTTGAACAGAGTAAATTCACTAGGTAGCAGACCAAAATATTGTACCCTTCTAGCGGCCAAACATACCGCACGGACGTGGATATTCCGATTCCGCATAGTGTCCTCGAATAACAACACCGTTTATCCTTCGATAGCCGATTGAAATGGGGAAAAATAATAAGGTATGCAAAAATAGCAATCGCAGTGTGCCGCATCCGCATGGCTCTCGAAATCGGTACTTCGCGAAAGCTGCCGGCATGGCCAGGTGCGAATCAATGTAGCCTTTGGCGTGCAAGAAGCATTATCCTGTTCGTCGTGTCACTGTCAATTTAAGATCATCCTGCACTGTGGAGCAGAAAAACGCCCGAAGAAATGCAATTTCGTATCACGATGTTGCTTCGCTCTTGCATCAGCCTTTCGCGTGACGTACGTTTCCCAGAGCTGTCAAAGGTTCGCCGAAGACCCACGACAGCAAGTCGCTAAAAGCGCGAGTGGAATCAATTTGCCAGCAATTTAGCAGAAAAAGAACATTTCTCTTCGCGTGGTGTGTGACTTGAGCAACGGAAAGAAAATGCCCGAGACAACGCCAGTGGCCGAGATGGAAAAGATGGATTTAAACCCGCAAAAGGCATGAAAACACGTCGCACTATTTTTCCTCACCCAACTTACAGCTTCAGCAGAGTGAAACATCCGCGGCACGACCGGCACTGTGTGTCACGGTGGATCTGTGTGTCCGCGTGTTGTGATGTGAAAAGGGCACTTCCTTCCGGGGAACACCAAGCACGGTGGACAAAATGCAACCGACGGCCGGTGCGCTTTTGCGACAGAAGGCAGTGTGGACGGCGGTAGTGGGACGAAACGTGGTCCAGAAATTAAGTGATTGTAGCCTTGTGAGCAATGGTAGCAGGCGATGGTTACGATTGGCGGTGCGGACCATCGGTCAAGAGCAGCAGCATCGTCGCCCTTTTGCCACCTTGGTTCGTCCGGTTTCTAAATCGCGTTACGTTCTTATGATTTGTTTTATGTTGGCCTGCAGTTACATGCGAAGTGTTTCGTCCCCTTTCTTAACCCGCGAGATGACATAACCTCTCTCTCACTGTCGGATCTCACGGATCCCGCGATCCGGTTGACGAAACCGATTGAGCAGACTACGGACAATACGATCGATTGTTTTTGTTGTTGTTTTCGTTTGCTTTTCATCATGGAAGAACGTGTTTGGTTGCTATTGACACGTAACTCATTTCGCTTTCCTCTAATTGCA
>NW_026686406.1:0-1489 GCF_943735745.2 Anopheles bellator | reverse complement strand
CGAAAGTCGTAAAAAATCATCGCTCGAAAATGTTCACGATTCAGTTCCATTTTTTTGCCGAGACGAAACTTTCAACTAAATATAAAATAAACAAATAGCGTCCGTATGACAAAATGTTCTGAGTACGTATGTCGTCAAAAATGTCAAACATTACGATGGAACCATCAGATGGACTCACATGACATCAGTGTTGCCAATTCCCGAAATATAAATAGTGACCTTCGTATTATGACGATTATTTTGTTAAAGGATAACTGACCTGACTTACAACAGCCTTTGAACGTGATTGCAGCCAAATTTTATCGTTTTGAAATTCTATATGATGCTCAGTCTGGTATTTTTTACCTTAACTTGTGGTAGATACCGATTAAACGTTCAAGTAATTATGGATTGCCCGATACTATCAATGTGATAGGTTTTGAACGATATGGTATGAGTTGTTGCCAAAAGCTTGAGGTTTTCAAAAATTTTATAAAATTTCCTGCTTCGTGAACTGTGCAGATGCTGCTAAGTAAGGATAGAACGATCATAACTTACAGCACTTAAAAAATCTAAAGCTTCGACGCTTCAACAAATATTTACCTGTGTAACTTTAAATTAATATTGGGTTCGGGAAAACGAAATCCTTTATTTTTGGGTAACATTCAAACCTGTATTTAAATTGTTCGCATTGTCCTCAAATATGCACCGATTTGTTAGAAAATGTATTCACTTTTTAAATGCACTTCATGATGCCTCTCTTACAGAAGGCTTAGTGGTTAGTGGTAAAAAATTCGAGCAATCTGCTTTTTACAATCCTTTCTTGAGCTCAGTTCTTCATCACTCAAGAAAATATTGTAATGCGCGAAAAAAGTGTCAATCGCTTGGTACAAGGTCCGAACTATACGCTGGATGCATTAAAACTTCCCAACCAAGCTTTCTGGCAAGTCACTAAAGACGTGTGTGACATTTTGTTGTCCTGATCGAACACAACGCCTCTTCCGTTGACCGATTCTGGTCGTTTCGGTTCAATCGCTAGCTTCGAACGGTGCAGTTATTGACAGTAGCGATCTGCATTTAATGTTTGGCTACACGTAAGCAACTCATAATAAACGATTCCTTTCAAGTCCCACCAAATATCCACTAGAACTTTCCTGGGCGCCTGCCAATCAACTTTAATTACTTCTGTGATTTTATCGACATTTTCGAATGCCTAGGCTTTAACATAAAAAATAACTGAAACGGGTCGATGAAACCTAAATTACACATAGCTAGCTGTTGGAGAATCGACATCATAAACGCCATGCTAAATTTAAGTGCCCTAGCTTTAGTTTTCGCCTTTTGCAAAGAAAAATTGTTAAATAAAGCCGATTTTCTCTTTGGTGTCGCACTATGATTCGAGATGAGCAAAAACCACATCAACTTAGGTCGTGTTCTGGTTTTTCTTTCCTTCGATTGCAAAATTTATGTGGGAATAATGTTGGAATTTTCATCAGGCGAGACAGATACA
>NW_026686405.1:0-1491 GCF_943735745.2 Anopheles bellator | reverse complement strand
TAGACATGTGATCGTAGACCGGTCGTACTGGTGTTCGCACCAATATCTATAGGAATAATAATAAAAAAACACAGCAATACTCCTAAGAGACGAATGTTCGGCTATTGCAGCTCAAAGTCTCTATAATACAAAAAAACAACCAACCAGGAATGCCTCTAAAGTATATTTCGTCATTTGTATTCCTGAAATAACTTCCTCATGGAATCAAAACCTAGGTGCAACTCCCATATATTGATTCTAACGTTATCTGAAGTTTGACTTAGCATCTGGAAACTAGAAATGCTACTGAAAAACCGATTTGATCAAAACAAAACCGAATTGCGCATGGCACAATGCACTTCCACACTCGAACTCGACGAGTTGTTTTCTTTTAATATGAATGGATCGTCGCTAAACCCGTTTTGGGGTGTAGATCAGATGACCTTCAACTTAGTTTATCGCACCAACACCAGCTCGTTTTAAAATATTCTTTAGCGGCTTCTTCAGATATTATCCAGATTGTTAGTTAGTTCTCTATTAGTCTCACACCGGTTTTTTGAAGGAACGGAAACATCTTGCCCAGTACGTCGGGAATTTACAAACCAGTTGAGAACCTGTTACGAACCTTGAAGTTGAAACTATTTTCTGCAAGAGTGCGAATCACTATCGCTATGAATACGGCTCAGTACGATCCTCTCAAATAAACAAAACTACCATCGCCATCATACATACCACGGAGATTATTCACCGTGGAAATGGATGGTTTCCAACAACTTTATGTCACTTACTCCAATGCGATGAAGTTGTCAAACACTGCTTTGTATGGGGTTGCTATGCGTAACCAGCCCGAGGATGCCCCAAGATCAAAGTAGACAAGCAACTGAATCAGAAGAGCAGCAGCAGAAGAGGTGAGTGGCCGAGCGAGAGAACAACAGTAACAACAGCAACATGTTAGAGACGATATCCAGCAGCAATGGTCAACTAGAAGTGGTGGAGTTGAGCGCGATCTTCGATCCGTTGCTCTCTCTCCCTCTCATTCATTTTTTCTTTTTCTCTCCGAAATGCCTTCCGAGGACGGACTTAAAACATGCGTTTTTCACACTTCCGATCAGTCGAATGAGTAGAGTTCTGAGGAGAAGGTTAAGCGCTGTCGATCCGACGTCGCCGTTGCGAAGTGTAGTGCTTTTTAAAGTTGTTTCTTCCACAAGCTTTGCCTTCTCGCCCGCGTAGGGGCCGGTTTATACGTTTCGTCGTGTCTCGGACACCGGTAAATACCTTGTTGTAGGTCGTCGTTTTGTTGTTTTTTCAGCTTATTGCGCCCCTCGTGTACAAGCCGGTTATTAACAGGTAGACTCCCGTTTCTCGCAAATCCCGTTTACTTCAAGATATTCCCGCGGTTAATTGTGTTAGTGGTGTTATGACTCTACCCTTAAATAAACAGTAGTAGTTGTGTTGATGTTAAGTGTGTGGACGTAAACCCTGACGATCGTATGTGATCGTAGAGTCCATTGC
>NW_026686404.1:0-1492 GCF_943735745.2 Anopheles bellator | reverse complement strand
TACACATTGTTGGTGCCGTGCACATTATACTTTCGTGCTCCGGGTGGGCACAGTTGAGGCACAGGGACGCACGATCTGGTCCCTTGCAGTCCTGCATGAGGTGACCACGCTCCAGGCAACGATAGCAGCGCTTGAGGTTCAGGGGCAGCGGCCCTAGCTCCTTCACTCTACATCTGGTGTAGCTGATCCGGAGCTTGCTTTCCGTCAGCTCTGCTGCCCTGCGGCGCGGCACCGAGAACGGCGTTGTTTGCAGTCCATTCCTCATTCTGTTGAGGATTGGGGGTCGGATCGTCACGTGGATTCGGTCCTCCACGGCGTTCACAACATCCTCTGGTGTGGCCAGCATGTCAATGTCGCGGATGGTCACCGTTGTCATCTCTGACATGACGCACGTTGTCAGTGCTGCTTCGCCGACCATCTCGTTGATCGCAGTCTGCACAGCCTGCGCGTCCGCCGACGGTTTGAGCTTCACCAGCGTGTGCTCTCTGGCATTCTTTGTAATGCTTTCCACGACCGCATTAATTTTTTGGTCCTTTCGGACTGCCATGGCGACCTCTTCGCAGGTTTTGCCGATGGCTGGCACTACTCGGACAACGTCGTTGCGCACTCGCTTGCGCATTGTCGTTGCGGCCTTCTGCTGTTGTTGTTGTTGCTGCTTTTGCTGCTTCTTCGTTCGTGCCTGCCGCAGCTCGGCTTTCGTCGGTACGCGCGTCCATTCGTAGGTCGCCGGTACATTTATATCGGCTACCATTTGCGCAAGTGTAGGCAACTGTCTTTGTTGCCGCTGGGCCGTTTGTTGCTCTCCAATAATTTTGCCTGTGACTTCGGTGACTACGCTCTTGATGAGCTCTTCCACACTCTTTGTATCCAGCTGCGGCCCTTGCCGTTGGGGCTTCGGCTCAGATCGCTGCTGTACCAGCTGCTGTTGTTGCCCCTTTTGCACGTGCCGTGGTGGCTGAGGTTGAGGTCCCTCCTGTATTTGTTGAATACGCTGCTGCGGCCGCTGGTTTGCAGGCATAGCCGCCATCTTCCATTGCTGCTCTTGCAGCTTCATATGGTTGTGCAGCACGGCCCACTGCGCGCGCTGCCTCTCGGCCTGCTCGGTGAGCAGCTTTCTTATGACCTGGAGCTGCTCCTCCAGGTCCCTCACCTCCTTCCGCAGCATCTCGTTTTGCAGCTTCAGCGCTGCGTTTTCATCTGCCATGTCGACATCGATCACGGCAGTCTCGGTCTGTTCGGGTGACCTTCGCTTGACCTCCGGTGCGTCGTCCCCGCTACTGTCTGCATTCGGCTCCGGCATAGCCTGGCTACGTGTGGTCATTCGACCACGTTTGACCGGAGTAATATCGGCCATTATCACTGGCACTTCGCCTCTCTCTCTACTCGCATCAGAGCGAGTAAGCGAGCGGTGCCAGCCGGGTTTTCACTTGTTTTGTGCACGAGTTCCAGCGTCCGCACTCTACCGCACAAAGGACCGCACTCTACCCAGTCG
>NW_026686403.1:0-1492 GCF_943735745.2 Anopheles bellator | reverse complement strand
TACTTCGCCCAGCGAAGGACATCCGAAGCCGAAGAATGCAGAATTGTGGATATTTTCGGGGCAATATTTCTTCATTCAATGACAAAGTCTCTTTTCGCATCGATTGATCAGAGCTCTGTTTCATCATCGTCAACATCGTCTATCGCAAACTGCTTCATGGTGTAAGGTGTGTGTTATACGGAACGACCTTTTCGAACGATGGAACGGACCTATCCAATATTGGAATTGTATATTTTTCAATTTCCTTAGGACGAATATCGAAACCCGAAGTGTGTTGTAGCGCTTTTACGGAGATCCATCGCGTAGGAGAACTATCTGGTAAATATGCTCGGTATCGAGGTCCTGGTGTGTTTGAAAGATGTTGATCTACCTTCCGGTGCGCTACGACGAAGAATGGAACCGTCATTCTGGTGCTCATGAACGGCCATCCACCAGGATGGAAATATGAATTCCGTTTTGGAGCAACACGAAAGCTGTGGATTGGCTGGGTTTGGCAATTTACCCTTTCTTCGGCGGCGCATGCAACAAACAGTCGACGAGGACACAGGATATGGTTCGGGTTTGATGTCATGAATTGATGACATGTGATGCGGAATTGCTTTTCCGTGGAACCTCCTACTCTATCGCTCGTCGCAGATTCCCGACAGTCTTCGGATGTTAGCTTCAGTAGAGCTGATTTACACCAGGCTAGTGAGTGGCAAAATGAATACCACCGATACGGTGAGGCGTTCAGCCTGCATTCTGTGATGATGACGACTTCGACGTACCTGCCATGTTCGGCCATGTGTGTTCCAAGAAGCGTTTCGAACATATGGAAACATGAAACGATTTTTTTTACTCCAACAGTCCTTCAAACGAAAAAGGGCAATAAAAATGCGCTAATCCTGTGACAGGGATGAAATGAAACTTAAAACTTCGCTCCGGGCTTCAGCCGTGTTGGCGCACATCCGGTAGCTCCGACATGTACGTCGTTGCTGACTGTGGATGTAATTTTCCATCGTTGAGACCAGGACTAGGAATCTCCGCAATGCAAATGGTGCGTTTGCTGTTACACTTTTCATTTATCATAAATATTTATAAACGCGACCTCCACATATGGAGGCGAAGGCCGATGGCGATGACTTCTGCCGGAGACAGGTTGCCGCCCAAACCTCCGACGGTCGGTTGTGTATGGTCGTCGGTGTTGTAACCTGGTGAGGGCTCCCAAACAGCAGGCAGGATGATGTCGATGAGGAGGAGCATATTGCAAACGTATATTCTGACTTCCCATATTTCGATCCAGCTAGGGCCGTCGGTTATTTTCTGGTGTCCCCGAGTTTCAGGCTCATGCAGGAACAAATAGGTTGCATCGTAGGGGTGGTGGTTTCCGCCTTATATGCCGAAGCATAGTGCAGACATTATTCGGACCCGTCTTTCGGAACGGTGATGTAAATTTTACTTGGTAGTAGAACTTCACAATCGTTTTGATCCGCTTTGATACTTGACTCATGTG
>NW_026686402.1:544-1584 GCF_943735745.2 Anopheles bellator | reverse complement strand
GACGAAGCCGTCGACTTCTGGAGTGCGATCGGGACACGCGAAACCGTCTCGTTTGCGCGGCGCAAGCAGCAACTCGGCGGTCCCGGCAAACCATCGGTACTGCACGTCATCTACAACGAAGACGAGGAGGGTGAGGGGTTGGCGACGGTGGCCTCACCCACCAGCACGGCGGCTCCACAGGTGGCTGCCGCCGAGCCGCCGAGCCAAGGCAAGTTCAAAGTCCGACCCGTGCCGGTGGCTACCGCAGACCCGAAGCGGCCCGAACCGGAAGCGGCGGCGGCGGCTAAAGCAGAGCCGACCCAGACCCGGACGGCCGCGAAAACGACCCTAGCCGCCACACTTCCGGTTAGTTCGTTGGCGCTCGACACGAAGAAGCTGTCGCCGAAGGAGCTGATCAAGGCGGTGGCACCCACCATAGCGGCCGCTGCCGAGAGGAAGCTCACCGAGCGACAGCATCAATCGGTGACGACAGCGAACACCACGATCACCACCATCACCACTAGCGACACGGCTACTACCACGGCAGCGGCCAGCATCGCGACGATGAGCGGCTCGGATGTAGCGGCTTCGGTTCCCGACGCCGAGTCCGAAAAGGGAAAGAAGGTGGTGAAAAAGGTGGTCACGAAGGTCGCGAAACCGAAAGCTGCGCTGTCCAAAAACGAGCCGCCGGAAGAGCAGCTCCAACAGCCGCTTCAAGGGCCACAGCCTACGGTGCCACTGAAAGAGCCGCCCAAAGAGCTTCCACCTATCAATGAACCTCTGAAGCAACCGCTCAAGGGACTAGCGAAAGAGCCGCCCAAGGAGCCGCCAGAGTCTATGGTAAAGCCTAAACAGCTGTCCCAAGAGCCACAGCCAATAGCGCCTCTCAAGCAGCCGCCCCAAGAGCCGCCAGCTGTCAAGGCAGCTCTAAAGCAACTTCCTACAGGGCCAACGAAAGAGCCGCCCAAGGAGCCAGAATCCACAGCAAAGCTCAAACAGCCGCCCAAGGAGCCAGAATCCACAGCAAAGCCCAAACAGCCGCCCAAGGAACCAGAATCCAC
>NW_026686402.1:0-444 GCF_943735745.2 Anopheles bellator | reverse complement strand
GAATCCACAGCAAAGCCCAAACAGCCGCCCAAGGAACCAGAATCCACCGGAAAGCCCAAACAGCCGCCCAAGGAAGTAGAACCCACAGCAAATCCCAAACAGCCGCCCAAGGAGCCAGAATCCACCGGAAAGCCCAAACAGCCGCCCAAGGAACCTGAACCCGCCGGAAAGCTCAAACAGCCGCCCAAGGAACCAGAACCCGCCGGAAAGCCCAAACAGCCGCCCAAGGAAGCAGAACCCACAGCGAAGCCCAAACAGCCGCCCAAGGAAGTAGAACCCACAGCAAAGTCCAAACAGCCGCCCAAGGAACCAGAACCCGCCGGAAAGCTCAAACAGCCGCCCAAGGAGCCAGAATCCATCGGAAAGCCGAAACAGCCGCCCAAACCGCTTGCTACACCTGCTAAGGCAGCACCCAACGAGCTCCCACCGCACACGCCCCGCACG
>NW_026686401.1:0-1494 GCF_943735745.2 Anopheles bellator | reverse complement strand
TATTGAAATGAAAATTGTGTGAGTTTTCCGCGGCGCTGGGATTCGGGCGTGCGGAAGAATAAAAGAATTTTCTTCGCGCTCCAGTGACTTTCTCCCAGGCGGCGGGCAGGGGGGTCGGGGAGGTCGTTTGCGTGCCACCCGCACCCGTCCCGGAGCAGTCCGTCTTCTATTCCCGATGACTTCCCCACACCTGAGTCTGAATCTCTGAGCGACTACTAGCCGGCCCCAGGTCCGTGGATCAATCTAACCTGCTTTTTTTTAGGTTCTTCCTGTCATCATTGCGTCTGTTCAACTCCTCCCCCCCGCACGTGGGGTCTTCCCAAACCACCCACCGGCGAGCGTCCAGTGTCCGCGTGTCGCCCCAATGTGTGTAAAGTGTGTCGGTTGTCGGAAAATCGTTCTACGTCGCTAGTTTAATGGTGGATTGTCTAATCGAAATAAAAAGCGGACACAGTCAGTCGGACCGTGGCCGAAAAAAGTTGCGCGACCCCGTTCAGCCGGCAGGGTCAGCAGCGTGTGTTGGCTGCGTTCCATTGAAAATCACAAAATATTACAACATCCAAACGGTGGCGGGTGTATCGTCGGGTCTGGGACTGTTGTAAAACTCGTGTAAAATGTGGCAAGGCGGAAGCGGCTGCGAATCTAGTCGGTCGCTAGCTAGCCACGCAAATCGGCCTAGAACTTGGACTGGTGGGTCTGATAATGTCACCAGTGGCGTAGTAGTGAACGGACTCCTACGACAGGCTCTTTGTCTCAGCCAAATTCCGGTCCGACTGGTCCGGTCAAATAAGGCCTTTCCATTTTTACCGAATCTGCCGATCGGAGGTTTTTGATTAGCGCGCACCACGCAGGGATCGCTCTGCTGATCGCGGACTTGTGCAGCAGCATGCAAACGATCTCGGAACACGGAATCGGCCGGCCTGGAAGTGATAGTTGCACTTTGTGAAGCATTTTGCTCCTGCTGAAGGCTCTGGTCCTTGATGTTTTTTTTTACACCAAAACCACATGATAAAAGCCAGTTCTGCGCAATTAATTAGACTGAAAGTAGACAGAGGCTGGGGGTCTGTCAGTAAAGTTTAAAAAATATTATTTTTAGGCTGGCTTTTCGGTCGACCGAAAGTAACAGGACAACATCTCGTACGAGGTAATGGGCGACACATTTTCTGCCCTAAGACTCGCTGTCGCGTTGGACGTGCTTAATACAGTGCCAAGATGCAGTTTCAGCAATCGGAAGTTAATCTGAGGACGCTTCCGGAATTCTTAAGCCCTATTCCAAGGAAAACTCCTGCGCCTGAAAGTATGCAATCAATTCGCGGAAATGTCTCAATCAGGACAGCTCTGCTTCGCGGCCTTCGCTCACTGTGGTCCCGTACACGTGTCAGGGTGTAAAAATAAGCCACTGCCTGGTAGTTTACTTCTGGCGGTCTAGCGATCGATCATCGAGCGTGTGCGGTTCGGCTAGACCCTTTTTTTCGACGGCTTACATAAGCTTCT
>NW_026686400.1:0-1494 GCF_943735745.2 Anopheles bellator | reverse complement strand
GAACGTTTGTTTTATCTGAAGAATTGCTGCTATTTTTGAAAGTATCTCGTTGTTGTATTCTAAACCTTGGTCTGTTTTCATTTCCAGAAATTTACCAAATGTTAGTATAAAATTTTCTACTATTGCTCTGGCTATTGTGTTTGCTTCTTTGTTAACGATGGGTATTATTACTATGTATTTCGATAGTTCACATTGGATTGTTACTGCATATCGGTTGCCTCTGTTTGTTTTTGTTAACGGGCCAACCGTATCTATTGCTATTACATCAAAAGGTTTAGAAGGGGTTGTCGTCACAACCGCCTCCTCTTTTGTGTGTTTAGTTACCTTATTTACTATGCATGCCTCACATTTCTTGACGTATTCTTGAATGTCTTTTCTCATATTTTTCTCATATTTCTTCCCTATCTGTGATCCATCTAGTTGGAGTGAACAGAATAAACTCAATTCCGGAAATGGCTGTATTTGCGATCTCCTTTATAGTTTTAAGGGAGTACTTTTGGTACAACTCGTCATTTACTGACATTGCTACCTTGTTTCTTCCATATTGCTTTATGATACTGCACAGCTCTAGAAGAGCAAGCTCTAGTGCTTGACTTCCATTATGGTGCTTTCCTTTAATATTGGGGACTAAAGTCGACCCTAGCGCTTTATTTTCTTTGTGGTTGTATACCGTCAATTCAATTCCTTCTTTTCTTTTAATTCCTTTTATCTTCAGCAATTTTGTCGTCTCCGACGGCCTATCCGTCATCCATATCACGGGTTGATCATTCCCTGTCCTTTTATCTCCTTTCTCCTGGGTTGGTCTAGTTTCTCCTTTAGCCTTTGCCATTGCCCTTGTTGTTATTGTTAGAACCTTATCTTTAGTTAACTCTTCCTTGTTTTTAGGTGTTGTTGCCTTAAGTTCATCGGAATTATATACAATCCTGGAAAGTGCATCTGCTGCAACGTTTGCTTTCCCTGCGACGAATTCTATCTCGAAGTCGAACTCTTCTAAATCTAATCTCATCCTTGTTAGCTTAGATGTGGGGTTCTTCATGCCGAAGAGATAAACTAATGGTCTATGGTCGGTTCTTATTTTGAACTTTCGCCCGTACACATAGGGTTTAAAGTAGTTGATCGCCCAATGAATTGCGGTCAACTCCTTTTCTATTATAGGTTTATTTTTCTCACCTGGCGTGAAACTTTTGCTTGCGTAGGCAATCGGGTGGTCGTTTCCATCTGTTATTTGTAACAACACTGCTCCGCATGCCATGTCCGAAGCGTCCGTTGTTATGATGAACTGCTTTTCGAAATCCGGATACTTCAAGATGGTTGGTGACATCAAATTTTGTCTCAGAGTGTCAAAGGATTCCTGGCACTCTGGTGTCCATTCGAACTTAACATTTTTCTTGATTAGGTTGTTAAGTGGTTTTGCTTTTTTGGCGAAGTTCTGGACGAATTTCCTATAACCCCGCGTCCACACGCCCAGATTTCTGGGCCAGAATTTCTTGACGT
>NW_026686399.1:0-1495 GCF_943735745.2 Anopheles bellator | reverse complement strand
ATTCATAGTTTCTTGGCCTGCCATACATTTTTTCCAAGTTTCTCATAGTGTGGCCCCCGGGTAAAGTAGCCTAAACTCCGAGAAGCCCTCCGCCAGTGCGTTCGTCAACGCGTCAGGACGACATTAAAGCGGCACGTGCGTAACCCATCAGATGCACGGTTCCGATAACGCGGCTGCCACGCCATTAGCCACGTTTCGATCGTCAATTTCGAACGCGCCCTTTTTGTATAGATCTCACGTTTGACAAAAAGCCCATCCGTGAACGGTATTTTGCCGATCGAAATCGAATCGACACCAAGCGGAACCAAGAGACCGAGCATTCGCAACCGAAGAAGTTCGGACCGATTCGATTCTTCAATTCGCATATTCGTTTGGCCCCAACTCAACTTCCACCTTTCGGCCGCTCGGCCATTCGGGCGGCAGCCGGACTTTGTGGGCGCAGATCACGGACACACCACGGTTAGCCGCGGAAATGGTTCATTTCCGAGCGAAATAATCCGATATCCGGATCCGGGAGGTCCCGGAGTCGTCGCCATGCTTCGAGCTCCTGCCGAGGATGGCACGTGGCGAAAATCACACTTTACGTTGGCCGTTGGCCTTTTGGCGAGTCGGCAATTCAGCGAAGGACATTCGACTGCCGGCCCCCACAGTCGATCACCTTTCGTTCGCCACCGCCAGGACATGTTTATGTCGAATTTTTATTATTTTAAAGACTTACTGAAATTAGGTTCAATTCCCGTTCGAGTTTGATAACAGGGTACGGTGGTGGCGGAACGTGATAAAATTAAACGTGTATCCGAGAAGCGAGCGGGCAGCACGGAATTAAATTACGATCGAGGCGACGTGGCGCTGACCCAAGTGTTAGCCCGCAAGGATCCGTGCCCTGTTGATCCGTCGACCGTCTCGGCAGTAGCGAAGCGATGGCGATGAATGGCGGCTGAGGTAGTGTTTTTTTAATCTATTAGTCAACGACGGATATCCCAGGCCCACGGGCTGCTTGTAGCTGGGAAGACCAAAACGCCCCACGCGCATCGGATTGTATCCTGATTGTGGCGTGAAATACAAAAAAAAACCCAAAAGATATCCAATCTTTCGCAGCCGAATAGATGAGCGAATGAGCAGGCAGGACATGTGATCCTGTGTGCCCGTGGCACGTTGCCTCTACTTTGATTAACTTCAACCTTAAGGCCTCAGGTTTTATGTGTTTTTGTTTTCGGGGCGGGGTTAACCGCCTTCGCCTCGCCTCACTCACGTTTTGCTGAGAAAATGGAGAATTCACGGCAAGGGAACACGGAAATGAAATGAGTAAAATCGAAGGTCTCATGTTACAGATATTAAAACAGTGACCAAATTTCTAGACAAGGTTCATTCCAATGGCTCCAATCGGCCCGATGTAGTGAAACGGAAGCGGAATTCCTTCCACGGCGAATCGGCGGACCATTCCGGTCAGAGAGAGAGAGAGAGAGAGAGAGAGAGAGAGAGAGAGAGAGAGAGA
>NW_026686398.1:0-1495 GCF_943735745.2 Anopheles bellator | reverse complement strand
TCTCTCTCTCTCTCTCTCTCTCTCTCTCTCTCTCTCTCTCTCTCTCTGACCGGAATGGTCCGCCGATTCGCCGTGGAAGGAATTCCGCTTCCGTTTCACTACATCGGGCCGATTGGAGCCATTGGAATGAACCTTGTCTAGAAATTTGGTCACTGTTTTAATATCTGTAACATGAGACCTTCGATTTTACTCATTTCATTTCCGTGTTCCCTTGCCGTGAATTCTCCATTTTCTCAGCAAAACGTGAGTGAGGCGAGGCGAAGGCGGTTAACCCCGCCCCGAAAACAAAAACACATAAAACCTGAGGCCTTAAGGTTGAAGTTAATCAAAGTAGAGGCAACGTGCCACGGGCACACAGGATCACATGTCCTGCCTGCTCATTCGCTCATCTATTCGGCTGCGAAAGATTGGATATCTTTTGGGTTTTTTTTTGTATTTCACGCCACAATCAGGATACAATCCGATGCGCGTGGGGCGTTTTGGTCTTCCCAGCTACAAGCAGCCCGTGGGCCTGGGATATCCGTCGTTGACTAATAGATTAAAAAAACACTACCTCAGCCGCCATTCATCGCCATCGCTTCGCTACTGCCGAGACGGTCGACGGATCAACAGGGCACGGATCCTTGCGGGCTAACACTTGGGTCAGCGCCACGTCGCCTCGATCGTAATTTAATTCCGTGCTGCCCGCTCGCTTCTCGGATACACGTTTAATTTTATCACGTTCCGCCACCACCGTACCCTGTTATCAAACTCGAACGGGAATTGAACCTAATTTCAGTAAGTCTTTAAAATAATAAAAATTCGACATAAACATGTCCTGGCGGTGGCGAACGAAAGGTGATCGACTGTGGGGGCCGGCAGTCGAATGTCCTTCGCTGAATTGCCGACTCGCCAAAAGGCCAACGGCCAACGTAAAGTGTGATTTTCGCCACGTGCCATCCTCGGCAGGAGCTCGAAGCATGGCGACGACTCCGGGACCTCCCGGATCCGGATATCGGATTATTTCGCTCGGAAATGAACCATTTCCGCGGCTAACCGTGGTGTGTCCGTGATCTGCGCCCACAAAGTCCGGCTGCCGCCCGAATGGCCGAGCGGCCGAAAGGTGGAAGTTGAGTTGGGGCCAAACGAATATGCGAATTGAAGAATCGAATCGGTCCGAACTTCTTCGGTTGCGAATGCTCGGTCTCTTGGTTCCGCTTGGTGTCGATTCGATTTCGATCGGCAAAATACCGTTCACGGATGGGCTTTTTGTCAAACGTGAGATCTATACAAAAAGGGCGCGTTCGAAATTGACGATCGAAACGTGGCTAATGGCGTGGCAGCCGCGTTATCGGAACCGTGCATCTGATGGGTTACGCACGTGCCGCTTTAATGTCGTCCTGACGCGTTGACGAACGCACTGGCGGAGGGCTTCTCGGAGTTTAGGCTACTTTACCCGGGGGCCACACTATGAGAAACTTGGAAAAAATGTATGGCAGGCCAAGAAACTATGAAT
>NW_026686397.1:0-1497 GCF_943735745.2 Anopheles bellator | reverse complement strand
CTGCATGTGTGTGTTCCCGCAGTGCGCCATCCAAGGCTCGTGACAGGGGCGCCTTCCCGCACTTCGCGCCACCATGTATCATTCATCTTTGCCTTCATCTTCTTTTGCTGGCTTCGATATCGGTGGCCGTCGCTGAGATTTTAAAATAACTGAGCGTGAGAGAGAGAGTGTGAGAGTGAGAGAGGGAAGGAGAGAGGGCGGGTGGGGTGGAGGATATATTGATACATAACCTTCTGGGCGCACTCCCCGCCACGAGCGGATCGATCGCTACCTGGACCCCCAGGATGCGATGCTGTGTGTGGTCAGCCTTCAACGGGCCGAGTCTCCTTCCGATGCTGCCTCATTCGTTTATTTCCTGTATGTATGAGAGAGAGAGAGAGAGAGAGGAAGGGAGATCCGTCCTGCCATCGTTCAGTTGCCACCGTTCAATCGATCGTGGCCGATCGCCACGGCAAAGCGCAACAGCGAGGTAACAGACGGAACCCCTCTACAGGACAGTGCGACCAACAAATCTCGAGACTACACGCCTCAGCTGCAACAAACACGGACAGGGTCACTGCCCTGTCAGATGATCGTCAGAAGGACGATGTGGCTAGAGACAATTTTATCACCTGTTGCTTTCTGTAACGTTGTGTTTTTCAGAAGGGGGTATTAGCCTCTTTTCGGATACGAAAGGAATTTTGTTTGTGGATTATTTTTTTGCAAAATTCAGAAGCAGAAGGTTTGCAGAAGAAAATAAATCCTGTTTTCTTCAGGACAGTGCATCAGAGTGTCACAAGAGGCTTTTTGACAGTGGCAAAATCCCGTTTGGATTAATTTGATCGGAAGATTGACCGGTGGAAGATTTTCACTAAGAATTAGGGATGGAATTTATAAATTGTTTCTCTTATCGAACCGCCTATAAACTCATTGAACAGCCTATTCGTTTTTTTTCCTGCACTCCCCGAACAAAAAAGTCACTCATATTTTCCATAGTGACGAAATATCTGAGCGCCGATTCGTTTCTCACCAAAGGCCAGAAGGAAAGCGCAACACCGAACAACTTTTTTGTCTCTGTCACGCTCATGTAGCATCCAGTCCGGCACTCCAACGTCAAACTATTAGAAACTTTTAGTTTCATGCAGGAACACAGAACGAACGACGCAAGCAAATCGACGAAGCATCATCGGTGTAAAAATAGTGTTTAACTGTGAATTCTAAGCTGTTGCTTATTTCGGTAAGTAAATTAAAGCATCGGGAAGCATTTCTCGATAAGTATTTACTTCTAAATAGTGAAAGTGCACCGCGTCTGTTTCCATTTTCAGCTGACCATTAGAAGCGTACGGGACAATGTCGATAGGGCGGATGGTACAGGATACATGGAATACAGGATTCAGGGATGGATACACTCTACGTACACGCAGAGATAAGTGAAAAGTGCATGTACATGGTGGAATAGTGAAACAATTGTGAAAATATTGTAATTGTAAAACATTTGTGGTTATGAATAAATACAAA
>NW_026686396.1:0-1498 GCF_943735745.2 Anopheles bellator | reverse complement strand
TAGACATGTGATCGTAGACCGGTCGTACTGGTGTTCGCACCAATATCTATAGGAATAATAATAAAAAAAACACAGCAATACTCCTAAGAGACGAATGTTCGGCTATTGCAGCTCAAAGTCTCTATAATACAAAAAAACAACCAACCAGGAATGCCTCTAAAGTATATTTCGTCATTTGTATTCCTGAAATAACTTCCTCATGGAATCAAAACCTAGGTGCAACTCCCATATATTGATTCTAACGTTATCTGAAGTTTGACTTAGCATCTGGAAACTAGAAATGCTACTGAAAAACCGATTTGATCAAAACAAAACCGAATTGCGCATGGCACAATGCACTTCCACACTCGAACTCGACGAGTTGTTTTCTTTTAATATGAATGGATCGTCGCTAAACCCGTTTTGGGGTGTAGATCAGATGACCTTCAACTTAGTTTATCGCACCAACACCAGCTCGTTTTAAAATATTCTTTAGCGGCTTCTTCAGATATTATCCAGATTGTTAGTTAGTTCTCTATTAGTCTCACACCGGTTTTTTGAAGGAACGGAAACATCTTGCCCAGTACGTCGGGAATTCACAAACCAGTTGAGAACCTGTTACGAACCTTGAAGTTGAAACTATTTTCTGCACGAGAGAGAATCACTATCGCTATGAATACGGCTCAGTACGATCCTCTCAAATAAACAAAACTACCATCGCCATCATACATACCACGGAGATTATTCACCGTGGAACAACAACTTTATGTCACTTACTCTAATGCAATGAAGTTGTCAAACATTGCAATTTATGGTCACCTTTGTATGGAGTTGCTATGCGTAACCAGCCCGAGGATGCTCCAAGATCGAAGTAGACAAGCAACTGAATCAGAAGAGCAGCAGCAGAAGAAGTGAGTGGCCGAGCGAGAGAACAACAGTAACAACAGCAACATGTTAGAGACGATATCCAGCAGCAATGGTCAACTAGAAGTGGTGGAGTTGAGCGCGATCTTCGATCCGTTGCTCTCTCTCCCTCTCATTCATTTTTTCTTTTTCTCTCCGAAATGCCTTCCGAGGACGGACTTAAAACATGCGTTTTTCACACTTCCGATCAGTCGAATGAGTAGAGTTCTGAGGAGAAGGTTAAGCGCTGTCGATCCGACGTCGCCGTTGCGAAGTGTAGTGCTTTTTAAAGTTGTTTCTTCCACAAGCTTTGCCTTCTCGCCCGCGTAGGGGCCGGTTTATACGTTTCGTCGTGTCTCGGACACCGGTAAATACCTTGTTGTAGGTCGTCGTTTTGTTGTTTTTTCAGCTTATTGCGCCCCTCGTGTACAAGCCGGTTATTAACAGGTAGACTCCCGTTTCTCGCAAATCCCGTTTACTTCAAGATATTCCCGCGGTTAATTGTGTTAGTGGTGTTATGACTCTACCCTTAAATAATTAAATAAACAGAGTTGTGTTGATGTTAAGTGTGTGGACGTAAACCCTGACGATCGTATGTGATCGTAGAGTCCATTGC